>NC_057410.1:20455599-20573743 GCF_019320065.1 Cervus canadensis | reverse complement strand
TCAATAGATGCAGAGAAGCCTTTGACAAAATTCAACACTCATTTATGATTAAAACTCTCCAAAAAGCAGGAATAGAAGGAACATACCTCAACATAATAAAAGCTATATATGACAAACCCACAGCAAGCATCACCCTCAATGGTGAAAAATTGAAGGCATTTCCCCTGAAATCAGGAACAAGACAAGGGTGCCCACTCTCACCACTACTATTTAACATAGTGTTGGAAGTTTTGGCCACAGCAATCAGAGCAGAAAAAGAAGTAAAAGGAATCCAGATAGGAAAAGAAGAAGTGAAACTCTCACTGTTTGCAGATGACATGATCCTCTACATAGAAAACCCTAAAGACTCTACCAGAAAATTACTAGAGCTAATCAATGAATATAGTTAAAGTTGCAGGATATAAATTAAACACAGAAAATCCCTTGCATTCCTAATACTAACATTAAAAAACAGAAGATAAATTAAGGAAACAATACCATTCACCATTGCAACAAAAAGAATAAAATACTTAGGAGTATATCTACCTAAAGAAACAAAAGACCTATACATAGAAAACTATAAAAAACTGATGAAAGAAATCAAAGAGGACACAAACAGATGGAGAAACATACCATGCTCATGGATTGGAAGAATCAATATTGTCAAAATGGCTATTCTACCCAAAGCAATCTATAGATTCAATGCAATCCCTATCAAGTTACCAACGGTATTTTTCACAGAACTAGACCAAAGAATTTCACAATTTGTATGGAAATACAAAAAACCTCGAATAGCCAAAGTAATCTTGAGAAAGAAGAATGGAACTGGAGGAATCAACCTGCCTGACTTCAGACTCTACTACAAAGCCACAGTCATCAAGACAGTATGGTACTGGCACAAAGACAGAAATATAGATCAATGGAACAGAATAGAAAGCCCAGAGATAAATCCACGAACCTATGGACACCTTATCTTTGACAAAGGAGGCAAGGAAAAAAAAAAAAAAAAAGACAACCTCTTTAACAAGTGGTGCTGGGAAAAACGGTCAACCACTTGTAAAACGAATGAAAACAGAACACTTTCTAACACCATACACAAAAATAAAAACTCAAAATTGGATTAATAGATCCTAAATGTAAGACCAGAAAACTATAAAACATACCTAGAGGGAACATAGGCAAAAACAACTCTCCGAACATGAATCACAGCAGGCTCCTCCTATACCCACTCCCAGAATATTGGAATAAAAGCAAAACTAAACAAATGGGACCTAATGAAACTTAAAAGCTTTTTGCACTACAAAGGAAACTATAAGTGGTGAAAGACAGCCAGTCAGATGGGAGAAATAATAGCAAATGAAGAAACAGACAAAAAGGATTAAATCTCAAAAATATACAAGCAACTCCTGAAGCTCAATCCAGAAAAATAAATGACCCAATCAAAAAATGGGCCAAAGAACTAACAGAACATTTCTCCAAAGAAGACATACAGATGGCTAACAAACACATGAAAAGATGCTCAACATCACTCATTATCAGAGAAATGCAAATCAAAACCACAATGAGGTACCATTTACACGCCAGTCAGGATGGCTGCTATCCAAAAGTCTACAAGCAATAAATGCTGGAGAGGGTGTGGAGAAAAGGGAACCTTCTTACACTGTTGGTGGGAATGCAAACTAGTACAGCCACTATGGAAAACAGTGTGGAGATTTCTTAAAAAACTGGAAATAGAACTGCCATATGACCCAGCAATCCCACTTCTGGGCATACACACTGAGGAAACCAGATCTGAAAGAGACACGTGCACCCCAATGTTCATCGCAGCACTGTTTATAATAGCCAGGACATGGAAGCAACCTAGATGCCCATCAGCAGATGAATGGATAAGGAAGCTGTGGTACATATACACCATGGAATATTACTCAGCCGTCAAAAAGAATTCATTTGAACCAGTCCTAATGAGATGGATGAACTGGAGCCCATTATACAGAGTGAAGTAAGCCAGAAAGATAAAGAACATTACAGCATACTAACACATATATATGGAATTTAGAAAGATGGTAACGATAACCCTATATGCAAAACAGAAAAAGAGACACAGAAATACAGAACAGACTATTGAACTCTGTGGGAGAAGGTGAGGGTGGGATGTTTCAAAAGAACAGCATGTATACTATCTATGGTGAAACAGATCACCAGCCCAGGTGGGATGCATGAGACAAGTGCTCGGGCCTGGTGCACTGGGAAGACCCAGAGGAATCGGGTGGAGAGGGAGGTGGGAGGGGGGATCGGGATGGGGAAATACGTGTAAATCTATGGCTGATTCATATCAATGTATGACAAAACCCACTGAAATGTTGTGAAGTAATTAGCCTCCAACTAATAAAAAATTTAAAAAAAAAAAAAAACTCCAAAAAAAAAAAAAAAAGAAAAAGAGAAAATGTTTGGTACTGCAGGGTATTCAAGATAAGTGCAACCCAGCTCTTGTCTTAGAGGACTTTAAAATTCAATAGAGGGAATTACAAATACAAAATTACTATAGCACATAGAGAAATCAAAAGATTCAAAATATAGAAATTCCCTCCAATTGGTGAGATCTGGGCAGAATTCAAAAATAGCACATTAGGTTTGTTTGGGTTATATATTAAGGGTCAAGGGAAATGGGGTTACTGTTATGAAATGCCATGATCAAAGGTGTACTAGTTCAAAAGGCAGGCTTTTGGGGTAACCAGAAGAAAAGCATCTACCAGAAATGATGATGATAGCGATGGGTAGAGTGACGGTGAGGATGCGATGAATCAACTCCTCTTGCTGTTAGGACAGGCCGTGGAATTTAATGATGGAAAAGGCTCACCACCTCCCTCAAGGAGCGCATGGTTTAGGGAGTACAGAGATCTAACTAGACAGCCCCTCTGATAATTCAGAGGTCTGACCCAGCCTAGTCCTGCCGACGGTACCTGCCGCCGCACTACGCAGCTCCACAGACCACCTCCACATCGTGTCTGGAGGAAGCGGGAGGATTTGACCTATTCGGGGATACAAGAAATGCTTCACTGAGGTGCGGGGTCTGAACTGAGATCCACAGAAAGGGTAGAAGTTCAGTCAGTGAAGTGGGGAGAAGAGTGTTCCACGCAGGGAAAGAAGCATGTGCAGAGCGCCTGTGATGGGGGCAATGAGGCATGTGTTTGAGGGATGGAAAGGTCAACGTGCCCAGAACACAGAGGCAAGGAAGAGCCTGGTGTGAGATGAAGCTTTTGTGGAAGGTAGGGGCCAAACTCTGGGGGCTGTGGGTCTTTAATATTTTGGTCCTTATCCTCCAAGGAAAGAAAAACTCTTCAATGTTTTGAGTGTGGTCAGATTTTTAATTACCCAGAGAAGAAATTGGAAGGAGGTAAAAGTGGGAATGGGAAGAACAGTTAGCTCCTTGAGAGAGATGTGATGATAGTGGGGAAATGACAGAGTATTGAGCTCTAACTGTGTAGCAGGCACTATCCTGAGTGCCTTATGTGCATCATTGATGACTTGCCTGGATAATTGTGGTGCCCTGTAAGTAAATTCACATTTCCACTTCCTCTCCAGTCCCAGGGCATTAAGCAGGCAAAATTCAGTATTGCTAAAATGTTAGACAAGATTGTGGAGACACCACAGACCAAGACTCTATCTCAGCACATTTCCTTGTAAATTACTCTTGTACTTTGCATCTCTCTGATGCCACGTACAGGCAGATGTCAGAGCTTTGTAGCAAAGATACAGCAAATCAAGAAGTCCAGTTACTTCCAAGACTCTAAGACCCAAAGTTGCTAGGAGTTTATAGAATTACTGGGATGTAAATACCTGATTGAAAGTGAATCCTCAAACTTCAGTTATTCATATATCCCTATTTATTACCTGTCAGTTTTAAGTAAGGGAAAAAGCTATTTAGAATGGTAGCTAATAAAATGAAACTCAGTTGTGCTCACTAATTTCTATTTATTTTCCTGAGTCATTTGTTTATTATTTGCTTTCGTGACTACTATGTACAAGGCACTGTATCAACACTAAGGATACAATAGTGAAAAAAATAGGTGACAATTCCTGCCCTTGTGGAGCTTATGTTGTAGGAAGGGTACACAAACTATGAACAAGGTATGTTAATAAAACATGTAGTATGTTAGATGAGATTATATAGCAAACAGGACATGTCTTATAACTCATGCTGTATTTGTACTATAACATAGTTTGGGTCCCATACATATATTTCTTAATGAGAAAATTAAAGCAGATTGAGAGGAGTGTCCAGTATAGATGCATTGCGTGCATACTCAGTCACTCAGTTGTGTCGGATTCTTTTGCGACTCCATGGAGCCAGCCTCCTCTGTCAATGGGATTATGCAGGCAAGAATAGCGGGAGGGGTTGCCATTTCCTCCTCCAAGGGATCTTCCCAACCCAGGAGACTCATGTCTCCTGCATTGGCAGGTGAATTCTTTCACCATTGAGCCACCTGGTAAGCCCGATAGGTACATTGGAAGACTGAAATTTTAGACATCCAAGGAAGGCTTCACTTCAAGATGAGTCGGTGACATCATCTCAAATACTTAAAGGAGATGAGGGAGCCACCTGTGTGAATATATGGGGCAAGAATATTCTTGACAGAAGAAACATCAGTACAAAATCTCTGAGATACTAGCATCTCTTGATTCAAATGGAATTTTCATGAACATTTACAAAAATGCTAACCATCAAATCTGTAACATTTATTAAAAGTTGTACTGACACAGAATAAGATGAAGTAACTTTTTTGCTTTATCTTGTCAAATTCCATTTCATGTGGCACGAAAGATATTAACTGGTTTTTATTACATCAAGATATATTATGTTTTAAAAGTTTCCTCTAAGTTTAAAAAAGAGGAAGATTATAAAAATGTGTTTGCTGTAGATATTTAAAATGTATTTTTCAGTGTAAAACAATACAGACAGCTGAGTAATATTCCATGGTGTATATGTACCACAGCTTCCTTATCCATTCATCTGCTGATGGGCATCTAGGTTGCTTCCATGTCCTGGCTATTATAAACAGTGCTGCGATGAACATTGGGGTGCACGTGTCTCTTTCAGATCTGGTTTCCTCAGTGTGTATGCCCAGAAGTGGGATTGCTGGGTCATATGGCAGTTCTATTTCCAGTTTTTTAAGAAATCCCCACACTGTTTTCCATAGCGGCCGTTAAAAAGAATTCATTGAATCAGTCCTAATGAGATGGATGAAACTGGAGGCCCATAATACAGAGTGAAGTAAGCCAGAAGATAAAGAACATTACAGCATACTAACACATATATATGGAATTTAGAAAGATGGTAACGATAACCCTATATGCAAAACAGAAAAAGAGACACAGAAATACAGAACAGACTTTTGAACTCTGTGGGAGAAGGTGAGGGTGGGATGTTTCAAAAGAACAGCATGTATACTATCTATGGTGAAACAGATCACCAGCCCAGGTGGGATGCATGAGACAAGTGCTCGGGCCTAGTGCACTGGGAAGACCCAGAGGAATCGGGTGGAGAGGGAGGTGAGAGGGGGGATCGGGATGGGGAATAAGTGTAAATCTATGGCTGATTCATATCAATGTATGACAAAACCCACTGAAATGTTGTGAAGTAATTAGCCTCCAACTAATAAAAAAAAAAAAAAAAAAATACAGACAAAGTCCTTGATTACCCCTGCCTCCATTTTTTTTCTCTACATTTTCAAAAATTTCTGAAATTTAGGTTTTTTGGTAATCATAATTTGTACCAGTTTTTCAGAAGGTGAAAATGTGATGAAGCAAATAAACAGAACTCTGGTTATATAAAAGAAAAGGACTGGGGAGGCTCTCGGATTGCATGTTTCGGGGGAGGACTCCCTTAGTTAATATTGAGCCAAGACTGGAAGATGGTGGCCAAGAAAAGCTTTGACTGCAGTGTGTGTCTCTATGAGCATTCTGTATCGTATTTCCTAGAAAATGGTGTGGTATTCCTGTGTGTAATTAAAATCTTTCTTTATTGTGAAGAACTATATTAAATATGTTTAAACAGGTTTCCTCTTGCATGTATTAGAGTCTCTATTTCAGAGACCCCAATTACCCTTAGCTGAATTATGGTTGCCAGTCTTCCATATCTATTACCTTCATCCTAATTACTTAAGTCTTCTTTTTCCTTCCAACTATATATTCTGTGATTATGACAAGCTTTCTTTTAAGTTGGAAACTGTGTTTTAAGCCATGTATCATTTGCTGTTTCTAAGATATGCATTACTTCAGTAGATATGTTGTTTTGGTCTTCAATTTTATTTCCTTTAGGGTTGTAATTTTTCTTTTTTGTTTTTTACTCTATTTTGTTTTTCTACTTTCTCATTTTTAAAGCTTTTGTTTAATTAATATATTCTTATTGAGTGCTGTGGGAAGTTTCCTTCTGTATTGAGGTCATGCTTTTTCCTAGGCTGAATATATTCTTTCTGTGCTGTATGGTTTTGAGTGTTTTCCATAGTTTTTGTGCATCTATTCAATTCCCTTTCTTCATGTTTTACTCACACTCGGACACTTTGGTCCAGATTTTCTATCTGACTTCTTTCCTCTCCATCTGAGAATTGTTTGCTGTGTCCCTCTCCATTGTGGTTTAAGGATGGGTATTTTGAATTCTAACCACAATTTCCTCTGGCTTAGGGGACCTGATGGGCTAAGAGGAAAGCTCAGCTGAGGGAGGGATATCTGAGCTTTGCCTTCACTTCAAGTATTTCATCAATGTTTGTTGTAAGAGTTCAATCCATAAAATCAGAGAACTGTCCCATTTCTACAGGTCACCCGTCACGCTTCATGTCAGCCCTTGATTCTATGCATCACTTTGGTGCCTTCCTCTGAGAATCAGTCCTATCCTGTACAGTACCTGTATTTCGCCTGTTTTTCCCTGCTGCCATTCACCCACTCGGTAGCAGAAAGAGTAGCCACTTGGTTTTCTTCTCGCCAGATCTAAGAGTATGATTGGGAGTTTCTGAATCTGGTCTATTCTCCCACATGGCTTCTTGGAAATGGGATGGGAATAGTAATTTGGTCAAGTCACAAAGCCTATAGTTGGCTGCAGAAACTTAGGTTTCTTTAGGGAAGCCATTGCATTGTGCCCCTTTGCTCAGCTACTGGTGGTGATTTTTATTATGGTTGTTGCTAAAATTTGTGCTGTTGTCCATTCTATCATCTAAACTGTAAATCTCCCATCGCCCTTATATTCCTCTAGTTCTTTCATCTACCTGTATATAAACAGACTCAAAACCAAACACTGAAATGTAGTTGTCCAAAAAACATCTTAAAACTGGTGAAATATTAAAGCTTTGTAGATTGCTAAAAAATTTCCTAATTGGCTGAGTTTTGTGTTTATCATATTTCTTAAGAAAATCAAAATTATTATTATCAAAATCAACAAGTGTTTGAGTTATTTGACCTTAGAAGTATTAGATATGAATAAAATCTGTAATGATGGGCTTCGAATAATAGAATTTCTTTAAAAAGAGGAAGAAAATACGAAATGACCATCATTACCCACCCAGAGTTATTTCTATTTTGAGCTATGTGTTATTTTACAGGTAATGTTAAAAAGTCCATAATACTTTTGTTTCTTCCTCATTTTCTTGTTTTGTTTATTTTTCATGTGTGTGGCTATAATCTACGTACTGACTGTAAAATTTTTATGGTTGTGACTAAGCCGTAAGTTCCTACTAAAATACCATTAAAAGCTTAGAAGCTGTTTTAGACTTGAGTCAAGAGAAATGGCATTATGTAATCAATGTTTTATGCAGTTTATTTATCTTATAGTCATGCCCCCCCCCAATAATTATAAAGTTGAGAGTAAGAACTTCTCATATTCCATGTATTGTGCTGAAATGCTTCAAAATTCATTTTGGTATCTTAATAAAGATTTTTATCAAATGTGGAAAATTAACTTATTAATATATCTGATAAATACTTATTGAATGCTTACCATGTAGCTGGAACTCTTCTGAAGACTGGAGATGCTCTGATGAACAAGATAAAATTCCTCCCCTACTTTAGAGTGTAGGAAGTGGATAATCGGTCTGTGAAAAAGTAATTACCTGATTGTGTTCTTAATAAGCATTCTCAAATTTAACCATTTAACCTTCAAACTCAGCCATAACTGATCTGAGATCAGAGAGAGTATATCAGTGTATCAGTGCAAACTAATTGTTGGCTTCTGCCTGAATTGTGTCTTCCAAGTGTGTCTTCTTATAGACTCTGGGCTAAGCCAAAGAGGCACTGCTATGCATGAAGATATATAAAGAGGGTAGAATGAATAGCTGAAACTCTTCTAAAGATTGCCCCATTTACTACTCTACCATCTCAAAAGGGGAAATGCTTGTAAGGGCTATTTAAAGGCTGACCTTCATGGTGGATTTTCCTCTTGCTGCTAAAATGGCTTTTGTGCACACAGCTATTTTCAGAATACTCTTTGTGAGATTCCACCTGGCTTTTTTCTCTTAATATATAAAGTATGTGCTGTGCTGCGAACCTATTAATAAAGCACAATAGGGTTGTTGTGACCTTGATTCCTTGTGGAAGAACCCCAATGGGACTGTCAGTGCAGCCTCCACAGCTAGCTTGAAATATTAGCTGTCTTTACAAGGCAAGAAGGCAGTACCACACATTTTGCTAAATTTGGTTTGGACAAAATGCATTTCTGTTCAATTCTTCAGATAGCATGTACTGGCATTCACTAATTGACACCATTTTCATGGGCTACAGGCAACAATTTTGAGATGTGGGAAAATGAAGCAATTTAAGTCCCAAGGACATTTGGCATTAAGTAGAGTATTATCATTTTAAAGAGACAATCCTCATAAAAGATAGAAAATCAGGGTGTAACTTTTGGGGTCAACACTCAAGACTGTAATTGTGTTCTACCATTTAGAATAATATTTTTAGTTTAAATTTTAATGGGCATTGACGTACTTGATGGCAATGATCCCAATGATACATTTCATGCAAGTTTTAAAAAAAAATTGAAGCATACAACTAATTCATCATGCCTAATTAAGTGTTCTGAATTATCAGCTTCGATTGTTACAAGTGTCATCTCCTTTGATAGTATTGGCCACATAATAGGAGATTGTCACCATCTCCATTGTCTGTGAACCTGTGATTGATCAATTTTTGACAATTTAGAGAAGTTAACAGGGCTACATAGCAAAGCAGTCACTGGAAAATCCCTTTCACAATGTTTCTCCCTAATTGTGAGCATCACCATCACCACACATGATATAGCAACACGATTAAATTTCCTTTTGCTCACATTTACTGGCACCTGTGGGGGTGTGCAGAAATCAATGGGGGATCAGAAGCCTGGAAAATTACATACTTGAAGAATTAATGAACTATAATTCCGTGTTACATTCTTCATCACATTGTGCTTCCTTTTCATTAATAGAACTAAATTGGTTTTCCATAGACAAGGTTCTTTTTAAAAATGCAATCATGCTTTTGCTCAGATTGAAAAAAAAATGTTACCTGCTTTTCGATGAGGCTTGTTCTATCATGAAACTTGTCAGTAGGAAATTTATAGAGAAGAACTTATCTGCTGTGTTAACTCAAATCTGTTGTAGTGCCTTGCAATCAGTCTTTAAATCCCTGGCTGGAAATTGTAACTAATTTCTTAGTCCTTGTTCTTTTTAAGAAGAAAAATGTTTTTGAGTTAGACAGTGCAACCTAATAGAGTAATAATCAAAGGCTTCTCTGAATACAATGGATATCTTCTAAAAATTTTCGTAAATCAAAGTTTTAATATCTTAATATTTCAGTAGCTTCATATTATTTCTGGGTCCTAAGTCATAAAATCCTTTAGATATATAATGTTCAAATTGTATAAAATTGAAATCTAAACATAACATTAAAAATCTTTAGCCAGGTCTAAAACAGAGCCATTTATAAATTCAAATTAAGATTATTTTCAGTGTATGTAGCAGTGATTAGCTAGCTAAAGAAAGTAGTTCATCATGGTAGGAATATTGCAGATATTGCTTTCTAATTAACAGACTAGCTGTGTTACAGTGTGCTTCACGTACACACACACACAACACGAATGTACTATAGTTCCAAATCATAAATGAGCATGTGGCAATCTGATTTTGTAAAAGAGAATTCTATCAGGGTTTATATGTCAGAAACAATTACATTAATTTCTAGTAATATTACTATTATATGTACTCATCCCTCAGGTTCTAGCTTTTAAGAATCAATTTATATTTCCTTTCTAGGTGATTCTCTTTTAGGTATTACAGTGATGATATGATAAGCTATAAAAGTATAGAATATAATATCTTATTCTAGATGAATGAATTCCAAAGGCTTTTATGCTTCCATGCTCTCACTATTATGTGTCATTTCCATGATATAAATCTCAAATCAAAATTCAGTCTGAATACAACTGAAGCATTGAAAATATGGAAATAGCACAATTACATAAAAACCAAACCATATTTTTTGTTATAAAGTAAGTCACAACTTAGATTTAAATTATTTAAGATTGGTTCCTAATTATAAGATTATATAGTCTCATGAAACTGTGATAATTTGATAGGTTTGAGCCTTTCACTTTTTTGAAGCGTCTGTGTGCTCCCCTACAATACGGAGCTCCATTTCCTGCCACCAAACCACTTAGTTTACAATCATATATCAAATTAAATCACTTTCCTTTTCAAACTTCCTTTCATCCATATAACTTTTAATGACTCCAATCTTGCCATTCGGGCCAACTACACCAATATAAATAGTTTTCCATTTTACTACTGTAATTATTTAGCATTCAAATGCATACTTTTTATTCATGTGATTTTATATATTTATTTATGTGCATTTGGTGTGTTCTTGGATGTCTCTTTCAAATTTAAAAATTATCAACTAGATGTTGCCAGCTTGGCCAACTTTACTTATCAAATGACTGGAGGCCGTAGGAAAATCTTCAACTGTAAAGGAAAGTAACAAATACCTTACAAGATAATTGTGAAAATTTAGATAACTGATATCATAAGCAGAGCATAGTGCTGGGCATGTAGTAGGCATATTTAAGTATCCTTCTTATTTCTATGGCCTTTGTCCTTTTCTTCCATGCTCCATGTTCTTTTGTTGTTTAGCTGCTAACTCATGTCCAGCTCTTTGTGACCCCATGAACTGAAACACACCAGGCTTCCCTGTCCATCACTATCCCCTGGAGTTTGCTCAAACCCGTGTCCTTGAGTCAATGATGCCTTCCAACCATGTCATCCTCTGTCATCCCCTTTTCTTCCTGCCTTCAATCTTTCCTAGCCTCAGAGTTTTTTCCAATGAGTCAGCTCTTTGCATCAGGTGGCCAAAGTATTGGAGCTTCAGCTTCAGCATCAGTCCTTCCAAAGAATATTCAGAGTTGATTTCCTTTAGGATTGGCTGATTTTATCTCCTTGTCATCCAAGGGACTCTCAAGAGTCCTCCAACAACACAATTTGAAAGCATCAATTCTTTGGCACTCAACCTTCTTTATAGTCCAACTCTCACATCTGTACGTGACTACCAAATATATATATATATATGTAGCTTTGACTATATGCTTTGTGTTCTAATTCATCCTACATTTAGCCCATCATTATCCACCTGAAGGGCCCTGATATGATTTCACTTCTGGATGATGTATTGCTTGACTCTCTCCCCACCCCCAGTCCATTCCTATGGCGACTTCACTGAATCAGATCCTCCCCTAGAATACTGTGACAATGGCTAATTAGTGTCTGGGCCTGACTGGCATCTGTGCCTGTCTTCCCTCTGCTGCCCCTCCAGTCTATTTTCCACACTGCTGTCAGAATGCTCTTTCCAAAGCATTATTGACGATGTTGGATCTAGGCCTAAAACTCATCAATGGCTTCTGAGTAATGTTACACTGAAGATCAAACTCTTTGATGTGACCTTTCAGCACTTTCACAGTCTGATCTCTGATTGCTTCTTTAGCCTTGTGTCTTGCTTGTTTCCCTCGTTCCACCCCCAAGACACATACGTGTGCCCGTGCGCACAAACAGACGGCAGTCAAGCGGTGCTCACGGAAGCCGGGTTTTGGTCTAGCCTCTCGGCCTTAATATGTTTCTGTCTTGTACCATCTGACTTCTAACTCCCATGTATTTTTTTTTCAACTTAAATATGTCTTCCTCTGAGAAGCTTTCTGAGCCCCAGCGTTCAAACTGGGCACTATTTTTAAGTGTTTTGACATATTCTATGATTCCTACACCATAGTGCATAATACTCAGCATTGTAAGTAACTATTGGATCATCCTTCTCTCTGTTAAACTGATAAGCTTCATAAGGACCATGTCTCCATATTTCATGGTTGCATTTCTAATACTATAGGACTGAGCACAGAGCAGGCTCCAAATAACTCTTTTTTCTCTTAAAAAGTACATTTTTACATTTTTTTTTTAAAAGATCTGGAACAGGCACCAGATGTTTTATACACTATTAAGATGGGCCTAGATCAGAATAAATGGGCAGCTTAGGTAGGCCCAGGAAAGATATTCCTGTACCTAAGGTAATGGTATGAAAATTAAGAAAAAGGAAATCTAAGGGTAAATGCAATATGAATAATGTCACATAACTAAAATGCATGCTTTTTTTTTTCTTTTATAGTTCTAGATTATGTTCAAGTACTAACTAAAGTCATCATTTCCTTGCTCCCTTATTTTGGTCTTTCTTCCGGTACTGTTTCCGCTCCTTTTCACTTTTTTGTTACCCTAGAGTTATTTAGGAAAATTCTTTTCTTTTTTTTATATGAATTTAATTTTTTTTCATTTATTTATTTTAATTGGAGGCTAATTACTTTACAATATTGTAGTGATTTTTGCCATACATTGATATGAATCAGCCATGGGTGTACATGTGTTCCCCATCCTGAACCCCTCTCCCGCTCCCCTCCCCATCCCATCCCTCTGGGTCATCCCAGTGCACCAGCCCTAAGCACTTGTCTCATGCATCCAACCTGGACTGGTGATCTGTTTCACATATGATAATATACAATTGACTATATAATGTGGAGGTCATTCAACTCTGATTCTTTTTTTTTTTTTATATCCTGAAAAATAAAAATCAGAATCTGCCTTCAAATAGGTTAAGTATTTGCATTCCCTTTCTGTTACCTCATATTTTTTTTCACAAAACAGTTCCATTAACATTATATCTCATTGGCTGATGGATCTGAAAACCAAGTAGAAAGATATTGCAAAGCCTCAAGAGTATATGAAATTGAGAAATGAAGGTTGAGTTAATTTTTTAAAACTAAAAGTAATTTAAGCGTTTTTTATCATGATTCTTTAAAACAGAGTTTTATGTTTCATAGAAAGCGTGAAACTTCGTATTAGTCAAAATGTATATAGTGTAGTAAATATAACTTAACACTTTTCAAAAAGCCTTTATAAAAATTCTAAAAATTAGGTATAATTTTCCTGTTTTAACAGATGATGAATTTGGATCAACAAAGTTTATTGCCTTATAGCAGAAGATTTTAAATGGTTTCAGCTCTAAGATTTGAACTTAGACTCTGATTCCAGCTACAGGACAACCTCCCTATCTGTGGATATATGGCATGTTATTATATTCCTATTGTTATTCATGGGACTTTTGTATGTACATGAAGTCTCTACTAGGCTACATGCCAGAAAGAGTATGTGAACTCTGTGATTTATGTGTTGTTTTATTTTCTTAATTTATTTCATCCATTCTTGATAATATTAACCTACTGTCCATGCCATTTCTTCTTCCTAACATTATCTTCTCTTTATTTAGTGGTATCTATGAATGCTAATTATTTGTTGACTTCTAAGGTTTTCCATTTGAATTTTTAATTTTCTTAAGGGCAAAGGCTGTTGTAAATCTCTAAAATATGCATCTATGTTTAGAAATAAGTAATTCCGTGAATTAAAATACTTGGGAAATAGCCTCCCTATAATCACTCACTACATCAAGTTAGTCACAAAGTCATGTAATTTTACCTTGTAAATAGCTTCCGAGTCTAAGAACTCTTCCCCAACCTCCATCCCCACTGCCATCACTGTAGTCATCTTTCACCTGAGTCTCCTAAATGCCCTCCTTGTTTCCGTGGTTCTTCTGTCAAAATCCATTGTCCAAACTGATGGAATTCATTGTTCTAAAATACAAATCAGACCAGTCACTCCCCTGCTTCCAGTGACTCCGAGATTCCAGACTCCCTCGGAATATGAAGGCATCAGAATTCTATTCTCACCACTTCAGTGTCAGCTTCTCCCACTTCCCATTCCTGCCTGTATACATTTCATATATATGTTTATGTATGCATTTCATATATATGTTCATGTATGCATGTCATATGTATGTTTGTGTATGCATTTCATATATATGTTCATGTATGCATGTCATATGTATGTTTGTGTATGCATTTCATATGTAGGTTTATGTATGTGTTTCATATGTATGTTTATGTGTGCATTTCATATGTATGTCTATGTATGCATTTCATATATATGTCTATGTATGCATTTCATATGTATGTCTATGTATGCATTTCATATGTATGTTTATGTAGGCATTTCATATATATGTTTATGTATACATTTCATATAATGTTTATGTGTGCATTCACATGTATGTTTATGTATGCATTTCATATGTATGTTTATGTGTGCATTTCATATGTATGTTTGTGTGTGCATTTCATATGTATGTTTATGTATGCATTTCATATATATGTTTATGTTTTTGTGTGTTTACTAGAGTGTGAATCTCGTAGGGCACAGGCTGTGTGTATGCACTCAAGGTCTAGCCCAGTTCATGGCACGCTGTAGAGCCCCAACCCAACAGAGTGCTTCCTGCACCTCACTGAGAACATTATCTAAATACGGGGAGCTGACCCTAACCCAAAGACTGTTAAAATATTTAGATCATTTAACTTTTCCTCTGATAATGGAAATTATATCTGTTTTTTTTTCTCAATAAAGGATTTCCTGACTATAGTTTGATTTGCTGTCCTTTTGCCAGAAATATATATTTTGCTTTCTGGTACTTTTTTCTGCAGGCACACCTCACTCCTATATATTAATAACATTCACCTGCTAACATATTTCTTAACATACTGACAGCTTTAGAGATGATTTTATTTGGGATTAGTAAGTCAAGCATCATATCCTTTCATTACTGAGATGGTCCAGCTGGATGAATATGAAAACAGAGATGTTCCATCATGTGATATCACCAAGTAGTTCATTGAACCACGGAAATGTGTTACCATCTCGTTTATGCACTTTTCCCCAAAAAGTTGTCCTAGGAATATTCAGCAGTATAGGCTGTATTTTTGACCTGTAGGAAATTTATTAAAGTAAGATTGCTGAAAACCATGGTAGCAAGTTTTCATCAGGAAATAATTATAGCATCTTAGGAACCAGAAGCAAACTGGCAGTTCTGTACCTTTTGTAATATCTGTGACATTAACCTTTTATTGCTTCCAACCTATCTGTCAATGTATTTAGCAAGTCTGAAAATAGAAAAGGCCATTTTTACTAGAAAGTATCAAAAGAACTGACAGTTCTCTATATTCCATGATAATTAATATTTATAATGATGGCCCTGGGGCACTATCAGTTCCTTCTAAACCAGTAAAGAAAAATTGAATTATGTTCAGCATAATTTTAATAGATAACAGGTTTTCTTATCTTATAATTATTTGGAAATATTAATATATTATTGAATGGTATATAGGATGATCTTAATTTGACTCACTCTTCAGTTAAGCAGGGACACCATTTCCCAAAATTAAGGATGAATGATGACTTACTAGGGTTAATAAGTATTAGTATTAGTATGCATGTTTAAATCATACAACACTTTTGAAGTGGTGTTTTCTACTGCAAATTCAGGACTCAGGATTTTACTGGTGACAAAGGCAGGAAAAGAGGAAAAAAATTCTACCGAGAGCTTCTATCTCCTTTCTAATGATCCATTTTTTACCTTCTATCTTGAATATCAGAGAAGAATAAAATAATTTGTTTTATGAATTATTTTTCATGCATGCAGAAATAGTGAAATGGGATTAAAGCCCAATTATCCATTCTGTGTTTTGTATCATCAGTCTTCCCTTTTTTGCTGGTCTCATTTCCCCAGTCTATAAATACACTCAGGTTTCATTATCTCAAAATATTCCTTGAATCCTTACTTTTCCTTTCCTTTCAAAATACTGACATACCTTATTCCTTTCTTTCATGGTTAAACTGTTTTGAAATAAAATCTGTACTCACTGTCTTTATTTTATTGACCTTCTATTTACTTTTCAACTGATTTCTATTTGTATCCCCCCTCCCATCTGAATTGCTGCATCCAGTGGCCTCTCTTCCATTTTCACTTTATTTAACCCATTTGACACTGTTGAAAATTCTCTTTCTGGAAATCCTTTCCACCTCTTACTGTTTAAGGCTGTTCTTCTGCCTCTGATTCCTCTTCCTCAGTCTTCCTATTTTGAATACTCTCCTTTAGCAAAGCCTTTTCTCATTCACTGTTATGGCTTCATTTAAAACAGTATATAGCAAACAATACCAAATCTGTGCTTTGTTTCCAAGCTCTCTTGAATCCTGGATATGTGGTTTCAGTGATCGTTAAGACATCTTTGCCTAGATCTCTCACAAGCACCTAAAAGTCAACAGCAAAGTATTCTTCCATTTTTCTCTCCCTCTTTCTATCAAGTCCTGTGGATTCTACCTCTTCAGTATCTCTGCATTGATCCTCTCTGCTACTACCATCATTACCTCTATTTATCATCTCTACTGGTCTTCCTTCCTCTAATTTTGCTTTCTTCTTACCATCCTCCCCATCTCATCTACCTCTAAACAGATCTGGCCACGTGACTACCCTGTCTCTACCTTTGGTTAGTAATATTTCAGAGCCTGTGTGTGTGCATGCTGTTTCAGAGCCTAGGATCATACAAAAAATATTGGTACTTTCTGTTTGCATTTTGACACAATATTTTGGCAGTTCGTGGGAGCAGTGGCCCCTTGGGGCAAAAATTAGGTCAGGGTTTGGTAAACAATATTGAATACAAATAGGACAAGGCAAAGCAAACAGTCGAGGGATAAGCTCCCCAAAGCAGAAGAATGAGTGGGAGCTCGTGTTCAAAGCCGGACCAAGGCATTTCCTAGGAGAATGGGTAAGGGTTTATGGGAACTCATTTTCTGCTTTTTGTCACCACTAGCCTGCTGATAGAGCTTCATGAGTGAACACAATGTACTCAAAAGCTGACTTGTCTCCACATTGCTTTCAGGATAGTATCTAAAATTGTAGCTCCAACAAACAGGTCCCTTCAGCATTTGGTCCCAACCTGTATGTTCTACCTGGTGTCTTGCAGCTTCCCTCACATGAATATGCCCCTGCCCTGCTGAGTCACTCACCCTTCTCTGATCTTTGTCCTGCTCCTGTGTCTCTCTGGAATTCCTTCATCAGCTTGTTTTTCCAGTCAGTCTGAAAGTCACTGACTTTGCCTAGCCTTTCTGGCAGAGCACTTTCCACTAGCATAGCCCTTGTCATTCACATCTAGTGATTTGTTAACGTGTTTGTACCTGTAATATAGCTGCTGCTGAGCTGGATCTGGCTCCGTTATTGCTCTTAACAAATTCCCTCATATCCTTAAGGAGGCCCCAGGTTTCTATAAAAGAGCCAGTGTCTATTTCTTTAGGTAGAAGAATTCCTCCAGGTTGAGTCCCACTTCCTCTTCAATTTCGATGATCTGGCGCCTGACCTCTCCTCCTGTTCCTACCCCTTTGGGCTGATGACTGGTAGTTCATCACCTGCCAAGTTCAGTGTTTGTTCATCGCTGCCTGTTTTTCATGGTCCTTGATCTCACACACTCCCATCACCTCCAAGGGCAAGCTCTGCCCATCCTTCTGTGCTGGTTACACTCTCAGACCACCCTATCTGGGAGGCACTTACTTTCCTGGAATGGGGACGACTTGCTCATTTGTTGCTGCTTCCACAGTGCCCAACATGGTGTTAGGAACTTAGACTCATAATATTTGTCTGATTGAATTGGACAGAAAAGCTCTGAAAGAAACTGTATTTCCCCTTGTGTCATGCCAGCTGCAATGGAACTGGATTATAATTATCAAATTAAAGAAACTGTGCCCTTCCCCCTCCATGAATCAGAGAGACCAGAGAAGCTCAAGAGCTTATTTTGGTAACTTTTCAGTTATGTGGACAAGTGCATTCTACCTGCGGTGTTCAACAGAGTGGACCTGAAGCAGCATGCGTGTGTGAGTGTGAGTGCGTGTCCCGGCAGCACATAAGCCTTTACGGCTTAACCTCACCAGACTCCCAGTGCCTAGCACCCAGTCATCCTCTCTTCAGTCTCTCCCCCACTGATCAAGGTGGGAAAGTGTCTATGAAAGATAAATATTATGGTATGCCCCCCAACCCCAGGCAGATCTGCTGTTGGATTTGTCTCCTGCTTAGATGGATTGCTCAAAACTCAAAACCTCAGTCGAGTTCAATCACATGGCAAGGCAAGCCCCAGGAGCTCTCTGAATTGGAGAACTGAGCTCAGATTTCATGGCCTCCTGTCATAGTGGCTTCTGCAACCATTAATAAAACGAATCTGAGATTTATCATTGGTTAAGAGGTCATTGTAATTTAACTCTCAGATTCTGATGTCCATCCTTTATTAGGTGAAGTAGGCGGCTGATTCTGTTTGTAGCAGAGTGTCTTTGAAGTAGACGATGGTGTTGGCTGGGAAACAGTGCTAATAAGCTTTAGGAAAGCCTCCTAACATTATTTTATTCCTTCGATCAATTTTATTGTCAGCAACATGAGGGATCAAAGAGTCATAGGCAGTGCTCTCCACTGTAGGAATATGAGCTCAAACAGAGAGTTGGTGATAAGACACACATTCAAAAAAGCTATAAAGCAAGTCAGTTATGTTAGGAGACATATGATGAACCAGGAAGTGCTATAAGTACTCGTGGGTAAAAACGATTCCATCTCAAACTGGTCCTGACCTTCTAGCCCTTTCAAGATTCTGTTTCCCACAACTGGATTCATTGATTTCCAAACAGGGTGAGCAGTCTGCTGCCCACCAACCCTTCCCAGGAACCCAGACCAGTGGGACCCAGTGCTGACTGGGCTGCCCTCGACCCCATGTGGTTATCTTTGCTTTCAGCGCTGTCTGGAAAGAACCGCCAGGCAGACTGACCTGCTGAGTTCAGTGAGCATTCAGGGCAGTAGTCCTCCTTCTGTCACCCGCTTTCCTGTTTTGCTAAAAGGAGGCTTCCCAGCCTGTGTCCCTGAACCCGAGCCTTTGTAAAATGTGTTTCTTAATTCGAGCTGCAATACTGTATTCCTGTTAATTACTCCTGTCCTTGAGTTCCCAAACTCTCAGCCTCCCTTTATACTAACTCTCCAGGTTCTGTAATTGATGTTCCAAATTTTATTGCTATTTTTGGCTCCTTCTCTAAGTACAGCTTGATCACTTGAGGACTTGAAGATTATTTAGTCATTGATAGTTATACAGCAGTAAATGATTAAAAACCAATTTCTAACTATTGTTATCAGATATATGCATCAAGTTAAGAACACATATTACTTTTTATCACATAATGTAATAGTTTATTGAGTTAAAATTGACAGACAATAAGCCCCACATATTAAAAGTATAAATTTGATGTTTTGGTATATAGCATACACTTCATGAAACCCTCACCCCAATCAAAATTGTTAACATATCCATCACTCCCCCCACAATTTTCCTTTGTTAAAAAATGGGCCGTTTGGGGGACTTCCCTGCCTGTACAGTGGTTAAGACTCCGTACTCCCAGTTCAGGGGGCCCAGGTTTGATCCCTGGTCGGGGAACTAGATCCCATATGCTGCAACTAAAGATCCCACATGCTGCCACTAAGACCTGGTGCAGCCAAATAAAAAAACGAAGAAATGGGGCCTTTGTAATGCCTTCCCCTTCCCCAGGGAACTATTGATTTACTTTCCATCAGTGTATGTTACTTTGCATTTCCTAGAATTTTATGGAAATGGAATTATACACTCTGTACTATATCATTTTTTATTTATATTTGATTTATTGATATTTATTATTGGTTGAGCACCCAGAGCACCCAGGTTGTTGAGAGGGACATGTGAGGAATGATATTTTAACATACTATGGCTCAATTTGTGGGTCCACCACCTGTAAACAATATGGCAGCCATTCAGAATTTTCAAAAGTGCAATTCTTCTAAAATTTCTGTCATCAGAATGTTACATTATTTTATAGCTTAAGTTTGGAGTCCTTCCTGAAAATTATCTATAATAATATAGTAATATGCCTTAGCAACCACCACTATATGTAGTTTCTTATATGTAGTATATGATATCTGAAGTCTGTCCTATTATGTTAGTACCTGTTAGATCATGAATCAACCTCAGAGATAAAGGTGAAGAGATGCATTTATAGGAAATGTTCACTTTTAACCATCTCTCCATGGCCCCACTGAAATAGGGAGATAAATAGAGTAGATAATAGAAGCTGACCAAATAAAGCCTCAGCAATGAGAATCTCAAGTAATAGGTCATGTTGTATGACATATTTGGGATCCTTGGCCTATGACAAAATAAATTTGAAAGTCACAGCAATAACTTTAAAACATGGAGAAAAGAGCGCTATTATTAATTCAGGGATTTGGGAATGTTTTCCTCAGAATGTAAGTACACTGTAGATGGCTCATTTTTGTTCTTTTTTCATGTTTTCATATAGTCTTAACATCATATGCAAAAAATCATTTTGTAAATGTCCTGCTTGTTGGAGAATTTTGTATAATATAAGGAGAGTGGTAGTAATAATAATTGCTATTGGTAGAAGCCTTTTTTAACTAGGGAAAGGCAATAATCACATGTAATTTTTAGAATAATTAGCTTCATTGGAAGAGACCCTGTAATTGAAACTTTCTGTGAAACTCCAGAAACACAGTCACTCTGAGTGGAGAGAGAGTATGGGTCAGTCAGACAGAAAAAAAAGTTATTATTTAGAAGAAAATACGTAGAGACTTTTTAGAAACCCTGGAGAATATAATTATAGGACTTTAATTTCAGAATCATCTTTAAAAATGAAAAGTTACATGTGGTATAATTCATCTACTTCATAATGTTGAAGAAATAAAAGACCTGGAAGCCAGATCAAAAATATCAGTTAATCCTTTCATAGCATTAATCTTTTGGAAAATTTTTTGTTTAGATACTTGTATCTAAAACTGCTATCAAATTGCATGCAGTGAGAAAAGTACCTGGATAATCTAAGTGATCTCAGGGTAGTGCTTTTTAATTGCATAACTACATTCCAGATGTCACCACAGATACTGTATTAGCAGTAATATCCCAAGGCTGTGCATTGTGAACCCAGCATTATTAGCAATCAGGCCAGACACTTTTTGGGATCAGTCTCTTCAGGGTACACCCAGAGATGCTTACACATGTGACCTGTGTTTCCCAGGGCCCTTCCAGGTTGTGTGTCCAGGACAGCTTATCTTACTTTGACGGGATTCTGGTAGGCAATGTTACAGGAAGGTGTTTGTCTTGTGAATAACCAAAACTTACTGGTGATTTTAACAGTCACTGTGAGGTTCTCCACTCCAAGCTGGGCACCAGGTGCTGTCTAGGCTACCCTCGGATGGTTTCTGGATCCTTCCCCAGACCTAGCATCATCGTCTCATTAAATCCTTTCCTAAAAAAAAAAAAATTGAAAAAATAAATCCTTTCCTATTTTTCCAAATACCCTCAACTAATCTTTCCATCTTTGAATTTTCCAGCCTTTGCTGCTGTTTACAGAGTAGGTAGCCCAGTGTCCTGTGTGAGCTGGGAATGGGTTCTAGAGGAAGGAGAAAGGACCCTTAGGAGAGAAAGCCATTCACAGATAAGAGAAAAAAGGGAGTAAACGGGAAGCACATGTATTAGTACATCAGGTTATGCACAGAGCTATCTTTCTTACCATACCGAAGAGCTTCTCAAAATCAGCGCCCATATTCTTTTTACTCCTGTGTCCACAAGTTCTGCTAAATAGGTTCTCTGTCAAATCTACTGCATGAATGAATAAATTAACTAATATAAACATGATTATACATGACATGTATATTACATATGCTTCTAGGGAAAATATCTGTGTTCAAGGTGGCATGACTGACATTGCTTAGATTTCCCTTGCCTATGAACTAGAAAGATAGATTTCAGATAGTTTATATAGGGTACAGTATTGAATTAGGGGACTCTTAGCCATGACAAATAGATTGACTTTATCATCATAGAAGTTTATTTCTCAAGTAACTGTTCAAAGTGTTTCTTTTTTTTAATTGGAGTATAATTGCTTTGCAATGTTGTATTGGTTTCTGCCGTAAACAATGTGAATCAGTCATGATTATATCTATATCCCCTCCCTCTTGAGCCTCACTCCCCCCCTCCCTGCTTCCATCCCACCTCTCTGGGTCATCACAGAGTGCCAGGCTAGACTCCCTGTGTTTTTTATTGGTAGGAAGTTAAGGGAATCAAACTCCTTCTCTCTTTTGCCTCCTCACCCATCCCTCCTTTCCTGTTTCTGGAGACCTTGTTAACTGTATCCAGCCAGCAGGAGAAGAAAGAGTGCAGAGGTCAACACATTTATTTCCTAAAAGCTTTGGCTGCTCATACTCCATTGGCTAAAACTCAGGTAGTCTAGCTGTGTGCCAAGGAAGAAGAAATTGGTTTCTGAGATCTGTTAGCAATCTGCCACAATAAGCCTACTGTAACTATTTTTATTCTTCCCAGGAATTTCTTTTAATAGTAGATAGTATGATTCTATTTGCTTCAAGATAATAAGAGATTAAATATGTGAGTAGAAAAATTTATAGCCAGTGAGATAGAATTCATCAATTAATTTTCCCTGCTCGTCTTATAAATTTCACTTTTGTAGTTAAGTGAATTTCTTTTGTTCTCTAGGCAGAGGAGATATTAGAGTGGAAAGAATTACAGAGGCTATCTTTATGGTTTAGAGCGAGCATGCCACCAGAGCATAAATAAAGGTGATTTAACAGAAGTTTTCCCTGTTTTTTAATGATCTGCTGTAGGAAATGAGAAGTCTAGACTGCTTAATTTTATAGTTTGCATTGCAGCTGTTTTTATTCATTATCTTTGAAATAGTTTCAGTTAAAATGTATGCAAATTTAATATTTATGCTTTAGCTTTAAAGTCCCAAATTTAAATTTCAGAGCGGTTATTGTTAGTGTAATTCTTAAAGAAAGTGTTGGTTAATTGAAAATAAAATGGCAGCTTTCAGTATATATCATATTCTTTAAGCCATGTAAAAAAATTGGATCACTTAATCTTTTAAGTCAGGCTCCCTGATATTTTTTTCTTTGTTTTTAAACTCCAAAAGTCCTTCTTGTTTTTGGTTTACTCATTGTGAGTTAAAGTTTGAAAGACCAGCGCTTAAGTTATGTTCTTAAATTCACTCCAGAATCATTTCCTTTTAAAAAGATATAATTGATATATGAGACAGGGTGCTCAGGGCTGGTGCACTGGGATGACCCTGAGGGATGGCATGGGGAGGGAGGTGGGAGGGGGTTCAGGATGGGGAACACATGTATACCCATGGCTGATTCATGTCAATGTATGGCAAAAACCACTACAATATTGTAAAGTAACTAGCCTCCAATTAAAATAAATAAATTATATAATTGCTTAAATAAATCCATTTCATTAATGGTCTTTCAAATGCTTTCAAACACTCATATATCAATCCAGATGCCTCCTGCTCATGACTCAGTCCTGTTTGTTAAGTATGAATTCATCAGAGTTTAACAGTTATTTCCTGAGGCTCCCTGTACACCAAACATATTCTAGAAACAGCGGGATTCAAAAATGGATGACGCAAAATTCAGGCCCTCTGAGGACTGTCATTTAGAAACAACCGAGTGTCCATCATTGGATCAATTTTAAAGAATATGTGATATATATATATACAATAGAACATTATTCAGTCATAAGAAAGAAGGAAAATCCTGCCATTTGTAAAACATGGATGGACCCTGAGGGCATCATGCTAAGTGAAATGTCAGATATAAAAAGACAGTACTGTTTGATTTCACTTACATGTAGAATCTAAAAAAGCCAAATGCACAGAAGCAGAGAGTGGATTGGTGGTTATCAGGGGCTAAGGGTTGGGAGAAATGGGGAGACGTTGGTCAAAGAGTACAAATTTCCAGCTAGAAGGTGAATATGTTCTGGGAATCTACTGCATAGCATTGTGATTACAGTTAATAATACTGTGTTATACATTTGAAAGTTGCTAAATCTTATGTGTGTTCTCATCACAAAAATAGAAATGGTAATTACATGACATGATGGCAATGTTAGCTGAGCTATGGTGGGATCATTCTGCAACATATAAGTGTACCAAATCAATATCATGTATGCTTTAGACTTATACAATATTAATACCAATTATATTTCTACAAATCTGGAGTGCAAAAAGACTGACTCTCAGCTGACTATGGTAAACTCAACAAGTTCTAGTTCTCAGCAGGAGAACTAGAATGCAGGGAATTTGGAATGGTATCCCTAATACAGAAGACCTGAGAACAGCCTTGCAAATGTGATTCAGATGAGTCCAAGGAAGAGATATGTACTCCAGGAAAAGGAAATCTTGTAGGCAAAAGCTTGGAGACGGAAGAGTCCAGTTCATGTGCAGGGAAGTGGAGGGCCGGTGTGAGTCTTGGAGCAAGTGATCTATGGAAGGGGGGCCACAGGAGATGAGAATAGATGGCCTTCACCATCTTCTTAAGACATTAATTTATGAGGGTACATAAATTCTCTTCCAATCCATCCTGGTTTTATTTATAAACTCTATATCCTTTTTGTAAATCTTTTTAAATTATAAAAGTAAAGTATATTTAATTTTTTAAATTTATATTGAATTATAGTTGCTGCATAGTATTATATAAGATATCATATTATATAAGAACAATGTTTTTAAATTATAAAAGTGATATATATTTAATTTTATAAGATTTATAAAATGAAGAAATACACAAAATAAAAATAATCTGTAATGTCACCAATTGGAGGTAACTGCTATCTTATTCAAAATGAAATACACATTTATATACTGGAATAATATTTTCTTCATAATTTTAATCCTGCTTTTTTACATGACATTAATCATATTTTTCATATCATTAATGATTTTCAGAAACATCATTTTAATAAGCTGTATAGCATTCCATTTTATGCATGTGCCATAATTTATTTAATTACTCCCTCATCATTGTGCTTTTAATCATTCATTATCTTTGCTCCAGCAGTTTAATACCAAGCCAGTGTAGATAAAACTAGACTTCCCGTTGCTTCTGTTGTTGACTGATGCACTGAAACTACTAGACGGGCAGATCTTACTAGACTGCTTTACAACATTGAATCACCTCTAAGCAGCAGGATGAATTCCTGAGAAACACATGCGCTTCCATAGAAAACAAGTCGCTATGGTAACTCCACTTGTATAAGAATTGTTTTTCCTTTGGGTCCCTACATATCATTTCTCTAGTTACTATATGAATGTTTTTTTATAAGTTTAGGTGTGTGTGTATGTGAACAGTGGTATGATGGTATGATGGAAATGGTAGTGTAATGGTATTTTGTTGCCAAATAAAATGCCTGACACTTAATAGCCAGGCAGCTGTCAGTTATCTTTCCCTCTCCTATGCTCAGTCTCTCGGTCTTGTTCAACTCTTTGTGACCCTGTGGACTGTAGCTCACCAGGCTCCTCTGTCCATGGAATTTTTCAGGCAAGAATAATGGAGTGGGTTGCCCTTTCCTCCTCCAGGGGATTTTCACAACCCAGGGATCAAACCTGCATCTCTTGCATCTCCTGCATTGGCAGGCAGATTCTTTACCTCTAGAACCGCCAGTCCCTTATTTATTTCAGATAATCATAAAAATGTGGTCTAAAGGACTCTTTTTTTCTTTTTAAAATGTATTACTCAAATACAGAATTAGGCTAAATCAAACACTCAAGATTGGAAACCCTTTGATCTATCATTTGGTGTTGCCTTAGGGAATCGAATCTAATTATACAACTAATCTAACTATCATGAAGAAATGGTTTGTTAAAGTGAACAAAAAATATAATTAGTCTGGAAGAAGTTTGATTAAGTGACAACGTATTCACAGGACCAAGAAGTGGCCCTTAGCCTCTGTGGTTTGGGAGCACCATAAAAGAGTCAACCTATGTTTAAGAAACCCATAGGCTTTTTCATTTAATTGTAATTGGAAGAAGTTATTGGTTTGCTCAATTACTTCCTTTCTGGTATTTTTTTCCCTTCAGTTATCAGTGTGGGAGAGCTGTGATGTGTCATTACTGACTGAGAATCCTATATCAAGCTAATGGGTGTTTTAATAGAGATGGAAGCAGTTGTTATAATAAAATGATCTAAAAGTAGATAGTCTATCAGAGATCTGACACTTGCTCAAAGCCAATAGAAACCATTCATCAGTACATTTCTTGTTTAGGATCCACTGAAAGCTCTATCTGATGACTTCTCATTCACATATGTGCAAATTGTAGTATTCCATTTCTTTATTTATGGCATCAGTGAGTTCATTTCACTCAAAGCAGTATTTCTCCTGATATAAATTTGTCAGTTCTCTAATAAATACAGAGTAGCTATTTTGACTGTCATCTTACCTTTCTTGGCATGCCATTCAAAACCTTTTTTCTGAATAACTGGTGAGTTCATCAAAATGAATAAAGCCTTTTGTAGTGCTATGTTAATAATTAGAAAGCTTGTGGTAGATTACTACGCAAAAGCACTCCAGCTATCTTATTCTTACTGGATAGTTTGAGAAATCAGCTTCCTTTTTCTCCTTCTGGAAATAATCTCAAAATCAAGTAGGCAGTCTAATCCTTGCTGTTAGAAAGTGGATCAGGGAAGCATAGGAGTTAAGAGCTTTCTAGTTTTACTCTGTTTTAAAGCAATCTACTCATTATTATAGAGCCAGCAGTTCATATTATCTTGGGAGCCTAACTATAATATCATCTAATGTATGAAAAAAGCATGTCTATTTTAAAAGTAACAAAATCACTGCAGATGGTGACTGCAGCCATGAAATTAAAAGACACTTGCTCCTTGGAAGAAAAGCTATACCCAACCTAGACAGCATATTAAAAAGCAGAGACATTACTTTGCCGACCAAGGTCTGTCTAGTCAAAGCTATGGTTTTACCAGTAGTCATGTATGGATGTGAGAGTTGGACCATAAAGAAAGCTGAGTGCTGAAGACTTGATGCCTTTGAACTGTGGTGCTGGAGAAGACTTTTGAGAGTCCCTTGGACAGAAAGGAGATCCAACCAGTCCATCCTAAAGGAAATCAGTCCCAAATATTCATTAGAAGGACTGATGCTGAAGCTGAAGCTCCAATATTTTGGCCACCTGATGTGAAGAACTGACTCTTTAGAAAAGACCCTGAGGCTGGGAAAGATTGAAGGCAGGAGGAGGAGGAGATGACAGAGGATGAGATGGTTGGATGACATCACCAACTCAATGGACATAAGTTTGAGCAAGCTCCAGGAGTTGGTGATGGACAGGGAAGCCTGACATGCTGCAGTCCGTGGGGTCGCAAAGAGTCGGACACGACTGTAATGACTGAGTGACTGAACTGAACTGAACTTGATTACAATATAATAAATGAATAAAAGTTTTAAGTAATTTGCTAGTATTTATAGGAATAAATCTGGAAGTTTTTGTTCAGCCGTGTTTTTACTCCAGTGGCTTAGATTTTAATGATCAGAGTTTCAGTGTCTCTTTCCTGAATTCACATATTTCTCCATCTGTATTCTTCCTACAGGACTCATATCTATCTTGTATCAGAGACACTTGTGCTAATGCTATGTCTTTTTTATTAGGCTGTGAGCTCTTGAGTATACTGCCATAATGACTAACATGTTTTCTATGACAGACTTTTGGTCTGTATTTGTCAAGTGAATGAATAAGTAAAAGTATTCTAAGTCTCATATCCTACACATTAAGTTAAGCTACTCTGTAAAAGGGAGAACTGGCAAAGATTTTTAAATTTCTAGGAGTTTCCAAAATTCCATTTTACTAAACACTTTGTTCAACTTGCTGCTAACGCATCAGAGAGAGCTAAGTATCAGTTATGATTATATTATCCACATGCTTCCGGTCCTCATATCTTTCTCCAGAGCTTCAGGTTCATTTTTCTTTTCGTCTAGATATCACTACTAGCAAAATTGCTATCCTATTATACTCGACATTTTAAAGATGAGGATTTCTGAATGTTCTTTAAAAGTATTTTTATGTACATGAAAGAAAATAGATACCTGGTTAAAAAATCAAACATACAACTTGAAAAGCAGTAGCTCCCTGACTCACTTCCTGTTTACCTTCTATCAGTTTTTCTAAGAGTAGTTCCTCACCTGAGCTACAAACCAAAAAAATGGCCACAGAGACTAATTTCTCAGATCTCCCAAGGATGGCACATAACTAGTACCATACCTGCCACATGGGGGAGAAGTTCATTTATAATTTACTCAGGATGCCTTAGGGCATTAGAACTTAATTCTCTTGTGAAAGTTTAGTTGAGACAAAGTGCTAGAGGGGACTGCTTTCCTATTCTTCTAATATGTTTATATGATGCTTTGTTTAATTGGTCCATTTTATACATTATTAGTAGACTTCTTGTATGATAGATGTTGATTTACCTCCCTTGTACCACTGCCCATCTATATTCCCTTTAAGTTACCTTTTTAGCCTTCACCAGTATATGTTTTCGCCTTCATTTCTTGTTTTATCTACTAAAGATAGTTTTTTTTTTTTAATTTCCTATTTCCAAATAGAGTTATATTCTGAGCTCTGAGTGGACATGAAGTTTTTGGTAACAGTATTCAACCCACTACATGTAGTTTTCAGTGTATTGATGGTGTTTGAGTATTTAAAGCACTAGTATTAGATGAAATCATTAAGAAGTTAGTAGATGGAAAATAAAATACCTGAGAATAGATCTCTAAGGAACTGAAACTTTTGGAGATTTAGAAGATAAGAGCTGCAAAGAAGACCAGATATAGAGGCAATGAGGTAAAAGAACTAAGACAGGGCTATATCCTTGCAAAGTGAGAGGTTTTAGGAGAGGGTGTGAACTACTGATTGGTCTTTCTCTGCCTGGATTTAGTCCTTTATTTTATTGCATTATATCATCAGTAACATCTTTTAAAAAATAGTGCATGGCACAAAAACTTTCTAAGAAATTATGTCTTACAGTATATTTATCTTGCTTTTATAGGTAGTTAATAAGTTTTGCCAAGCATAGAATTCTAAGGTCAAAATCATTGCTTTACTGTCTTACTACAGTGAGAAGTGTGATGCTAGACTTATCCCTTTATGTGTAATCTGAAGGTTGTACATAAGGGTTATCTCCCTTCTGGAAGATATTAAGATTTATATTTTGTACTTATTGTGAAATTTCACAATGTGTATTTAAATGTGAGTCTGTTTAATTCATTTGAGGTGGTGTTGTATACGGGGTCAAGGTTTGACCTCTGCAACTAGAGTGTCTGGATTCAAGTAGCTGATCTCTCAAGTCTTATATTGCATTTTTTTAAAAAATTTCAGCTATCATATTTTTTTTTTCCAACTCTTTTCTTTTTTTTTTTTTTATTATTTTTTTTTTCCAGTGGGTTTTGTCATACATTGATATGAATCAGCCATGGATTTACATGTATTCCCAATCCCGATCCCCCGTCCCACCTCCCTCTCCACCCGATTCCTCTGGGTCTTCCCAGTGCACCAGGCCCGAGCACTTGTCTCATGCATCCCACCTGGGCTGGTGATCTGTTTCACCATAGATAGTATACATGCTGTTCTTTTGAAATATCCCACCCTCACATTCTCCCACAGAGTTCAAAAGTCTGTTCTGTATTTCTGTGTCTCTTTTTCTGTTTTGCATATAGGGTTATCGTTACCATCTTTCTAAATTCCATATATATGTGTTAGTATGCTGTAATGTTCTTTATCTTTCTGGCTTACTTCACTCTGTATAAGGGGCTCCAGTTTCATCCATCTCATTAGGACTGGTTCAAATGAATTCTTTTTAATGGCTGAGTAATATTCCATGGTGTATATGTACCACAGCTTCCTTATCCATTCATCTGCTGATGGGCATCTAGGTTGCTTCCATGTCCTGGCTATTATAAACAGTGCTGCGATGAACATTGGGGTGCACGTGTCTCTTCAGATCTGGTTTCCTCAGTGTGTATGCCCAGAAGTGGGATTGCTGGGTCATATGGCAGTTCTATTTCCAGTTTTTTAAGAATCTCCACACTGTTCTCCATAGTGGCTGTACTTAGTTTGCATTCCCACCAACAGTGTAAGAGGGTTCCCTTTTCTCCACACCCTCTCCAGCATTTATTGCTTGTAGACTTTTGGATAGCAGCCATCCTGACTGGCGTGTAATGGTACCTCATTGTGGTTTTGATTTGCATTTCTCTAATAATGAGTGATGTTGAGCATCTTTTCATGTGTTTGTTAGCCATCTGTATGTCTTCTTTGGAGAAATGTCTGTTTAGTTCTTTGGTCCATTTTTTGATTGGGTCATTTATTTTTCTGGAATTGAGCTTCAGGAGTTGCTTGTATATTTTTGAGATTAATCCTTTGTCTGTTTCTTCATTTGCTATTATTTTCTCCCAATCTGAGGGCTGTCTTTTCACCTTACTTATAGTTTCCTTTGTAGTGCAAAAGCTTTTAAGTTTCATTAGGTCCCATTTGTTTAGTTTTGCTTTTATTTCCAATATTCTGGGAGGTGGGTCATAGAGGATCTTGCTGTGATTTATGTCGGAGAGTGTTTTGCCTATGTTCTCCTCTAGGAGTTTTATAGTTTCTGGTCTTACATTTAGATCTTTAATCCATTTTGAGTTTATTTTTGTGTATGGTGTTAGAAAGTGTTCTAGTTTCATTCTTTTACAAGTGGTTGACCAGTTTTCCCAGCACCACTTGTTAAAGAGGTTGTCTTTTTTCCATTGTATATCCTTGCCTCCTTTGTCAAAGATAAGGTGTCCATAGGTTCGTGGATTTATCTCTGGGCTTTCTATTCTGTTCCATTGATCTATATTTCTGTCTTTGTGCCAGTACCATACCTCATACCTCAACATAATAAAAGCTATATATGACAAACCCACAGCAAGCATCACCCTCAATGGTGAAAAATTGAAGGCATTTCCCCTGAAATCAGGAACAAGACAAGGGTGCCCACTCTCACCACTACTATTCAACATAGTGTTGGAAGTTCTGGCCACAGCAATCAGAGCAGAAAAAGAAGTAAAAGGAATCCAGATAGGAAAAGAAGAAGTAAAACTCTCACTGTTTGCAGATGACATGATCCTCTATATAGAAAACCCTAAAGACTCTACCAGAAAATTACTAGAGCTAATCAATGAATATAGTAAAGTTGCAGGATATAAAATTAACACACAGAAATCCCTTGCATTCCTATATACTAACAATGAAAAAACAGAAAGAGAAATTAAGGAAACAATACCATTCACCATTGCAACAAAAAGAATAAAATACTTAGGAGTATATCTACCTAAAGAAACAAAGGACCTATACATAGAAAACTATAAAACACTGATGAAAGAAATCAAAGAGGACACAAACAGATGGAGAAACATACCGTGTTCATGGATTGGAAGAATCAATATTGTCAAAATGGCTATTCTACCCAAAGCAGTCTATAGATTCAATGCAATCCCTATCAAGCTACCAACGGTATTTTTCACAGAACTAGACCAAAGAATTTCACAATTTGTATGGAAATACAAAAAACCTCGAATAGCCAAAATAATCTTGAGAAAGAAGAATGGAACTGGAGGAATCAACCTGCCTGACTTCAGACTCTACTACAAAGCCACAGTCATATTTTTTAATTTCCAAAAAATTAAATCTTCCAAGGAAAGATTGGAAATTTTCTGAGGAACTAAATCTCCTTCTTATTCTTTGACTATTCCTTTTCTATAACACTGTATCCCTTATGAATGAAATATTCTTCCAAATCTATCAGAAAGCATTAACTAGAAATATTTTAAGTTGTGTTCTGTTTATTATCTCTATTTCCTTCAGGGTCAGTTTTTATGATGGTATATCTTGGTTATTTTGTTAAATGTTATAGTCTTTTCTCAAGTATTTGTTTCTCCTTGATTTCACAATAATGTTTAAGAGTGAATTTTAAAATAAAACAGTATTGTTTGACCTTCAATATGAAGATTAAATTTGTTGACCAACAGACTTAATAACTGAGTTAAAAAGATGCCACTTTTTATACTTTGAACTCCAGACTCTAAAATGCAGGTGACTTTGTTACAAAGGACAATTCCTACATTAGCTACTTAGTTTCCCCCACACATTATATTTATTTTCTTTACAGAAGAACAATCCATTCTGGCTGTGGGGGTAATTGCTTTCTTTCAGCTGTCCTCCTAAGCTGGGAGGAGGTGGTTGGGTTGATTATTCATCAGTAGACCTTTAATTAACTCAGAAATTTCTTGAATTTGCTTCTTTTATTGATGTGTTTTACTTTTTGTCTTTATTTATATGTTTCTTTGTTCCTTTAACATAATGTTTATAAGATTAGGAGGAAGGAGAGATTTAACAGTGTTTTTAATCTTTCATCTTTAATTAGAAGTTGTGATGTACCCTTTTTGTTAAAAAATTAGTAATATATGTTATATATATTAAATACACCATTACATTTATACTGTATCTTATACATGTAGTGAACATATTTTTTACACCAGTTCTACTCCATTTAATCCTATAATCAAGTTTTTGACATAAATATTTGAAGTAGGATGAGAAACTGTCATCTTATCTTGTTATTGCATCTTAGTGAATGCTTTTAAGCTACTACCCCTGCTGTAGTTCCCCCTGATCTCGCAGGACTCAAAAGGTGACATGCTGAGCTTGCCACTTAGTTACTTGATTTACAAATAGATCATTCATTCACTTAGTAAATGCTTATGAACCTCTAACTATGTGTCCAGTACTTTGCTAGATGTTAGAGAAAAAAAACAAAACACACAGACGCAGTCACTGCCCGTATTTACAGACATTATTTTTTTTAAACTATTGTAATATTAAGGAAATTTTGGGCATGAAAACAATTTATTATCCCTTGATTGTGTAGTGGTTACATATCAAAACTCATGAAATTGTTGATCATTTTTTGTATATAAATGTTACCTCAATATAGATGGTTTTAGGTGTGAGGAAATAATATGTGTACCGTGATGACTATAGTTAATAACACTGTATTGTATAATAAAAATTTTCTAAAAGAGTAGAGTGTCAATGTTCTTACCAAAAATAAAAAGTAAATCTGTGAGATGATGGATATGCTAATTAACTCAATGAGAGAATCCTTTCATGCTTTATACTTATATTAAATCATCATATTTGTACACTTTAAATATATTATCATTTTGTTTGTGAGTTACACCTTAATAAAGTGGGGGGGAAATAATGTTAGTCTTAATAAAATGAATACCTTAAAAAAAAAAGAACATTTAGGAATAAGCCCAGGCAAAATATATAGAAGATATCCTTTTAAAAACCTATGAAGACCATAAAAGCTATAAAAATCATTAAAGAAAGAGGAAATACATCATGTATATGGATTAAAAGATTCAATAATGTAAAGAATCTGTTCTCCCCAAATCAATCAATAGAACCAATTCAGACTTCCCCTCACCGTATTTTTTTGTTTTGTTTTGGGTTTTTTGGTGAAAAATTCACAAACTGATAAACAGAAAACCCAAAGAGTCAAGATACTTTGGAAAAGTGAGCAAAAAGATAGGGAGGGATACCTATTATGAGCTAGGCACTGTTTCTCCTGTGAGGAAAAGTTATTAGAAGATTACTTAAATAGCAGTAGTCAACAGCAAACTATTAAGAGGTAGAGAGTATTACTTCTCTAAAACAGAAAACTCAGAGAGGCTTAGTAAAGTACTCAGTTACACAGTTAGCCACCAAAGAGCTCAAATGCACTCACATTAGGATATATTATGAGACATCTCAGAGTACAGGCTGTTTCTGGTTGGCCAAGTGTTGGTCTTCAGGGGCAGCCTATGGCGAGAGAGAGAGCCCTGGACTTGAGAGGGTTCTGGGCTGTGGTTTGACCTTGGGCAATGCATTTGCTTTCGCTGCTTCTTTGTCTATGACACTGGGATAGGAATAGTTCACATAGCTGTTGTGACGCCTAAATGACATGATGAAGAAATGATATTATGCTTAACAGCAGTCATTGGCTCCCTAATTATGAACTGTAAAGTAATTAAAGTAATTTTCACTAAATCTCCAATGTTATCATCCAACTTGTGAAAAGAATTTTAGGATTTTCAAAGTTTATTTACATATATCATCACTTTACTTTTAAAAAGTTCACATGAGAAAATTAGCCTTCTTATGAAATTTTGGACGACATTTTATTAATATATTCAAATCTGACATAGTTGTAAAAAACAATGCAATACTCAAATGAGTTTGCTTTCCTTGAGCACTCACATCTGAATGTTGAAAGCAGACTCCCCAAAAACTCAACAAAAGACAGAAGGAAATGACCTTGTGATTTAAAAAAAAATAACTGTTGCAGATAATCTCCACATGTGGGTAATCAAGAGTTGATTAATTGTTTTGAGGATGTATAATTGCCTACTGTTTATCAATATAATTTAACTACCAGTGCCTAGGATACTGACATAAATAATAGTCCAAGCACTATTTTTAATGAGAAATTATGTCAGGTTTTTATTAATAATAAACACTTGGAAACACAGTACTCTCATTATTTGACTTTACCATTAAAAATAGATTTTTGATTTAAAAATATATATATTTTTTCTTTTGTATAGGGTAGCAACTTAAACTAATGATTAGGGTTTGTTTTAGATATAGATGGTTCTAGATATCTGCACTTTATATTGTTCTGAGATATGCTGTTATAGTAGAAATAACTGTTATCATGCGTAAGAAGGCTTTGTTTATCATTCAAGTGTCTCATTTTATAACTACATTTAATTTTACAAAGAAATGATTTGTCACTTTCTGAAGTGACCTTCTAAATGCTGTTTTCATCCGGCTACCTCTGAAGCCAGTGTCTGGCTGAAGCCAGTGTCTGGCTTCAGAACATAGGAGGCACCCACTCTTATGTCACCATACCTGAGGAAGATGAAAAAAGCAAGATACTAACATCTGTGAGCTTTTTTTTTATTCATACAGTTTCCTTGCTTGTTTTCTGTCTCAGTTTATTTTTAATGATTATGTAGTGGGTTTCCATTTCCTTCCCCAGAGGATCTTCCCGACCCAGGGACCAAACCCAGGTCTCCCGCATTGTGGACAGACGCTTTACCGTCTGAGCCACTCGGGAAGTCCTTAAAACATATGTACTTTCTAGAAAATCTATCCCCACAGTGCTTCCACTTTTATTTTCCAAGTTGATTTTGATCCCTGGAGTATAACTGCTATTTGTGACAGCTATTAGATAGCTAAGCAGTTTTTGGATTTTAGATTCTCTGCACTCTGGGACAGCATCTTAATATCATCACTAGCTGACTGTCCTAAAAGGAGTTGCTGAAAAAGTTCTAAGTGTTCCCAAGGAACTACAAACTAGTTCCTTCCTAAGACAGAATATGTAATGAAATCATAGTTTTTTATAAAACTTATTTTTAGTTTTTTATATAGTGTACCTGCAGAGTATAAAATTAAGGCCCTTATAATCAAGAATCAATCATATGAACTTATACATTCTGTACTCATCTTTTTGAATACTCTTATTCAGTTGGAAAGTAATTTGTTCAAACTTGGTGGTTCTTATAATAACTTTTTCTCCCCTAGGTCTGCTGTTCTTTGTATTTCTAACTTGATAATATGAAGTTTCGTTTTTAACTGACCTAAAGAAGTACCAAAGAAATAAATTATTTGATTTTTTTTGCTATTTTCTGTTAATGCACACAGTGTGTGCATTTAGGTGTTCTAACTCACAGTAATATTTAAATTTGTGTATAGATAAAAATCTACTTAATTCTTAAGTGGCAGATCAGATTTCAATTCTTATTAAGGTTTACAGAGTAACTAACAGCATACATACCATCAGATAGCTTACAATGCTGCTTGCTTTATCTTTCACTTTAATTAGAACCATGACCCAAACAAACATGCCTCCTTTGGGAAGTGCATACTTTGGCAATTCAAGCACACTTTCATTTTCTACTGACTTTCACCAAAGTAGAAAAGTTTTCATAAACAAATCAAAAATAGCAAGAACATGAAAGTGTAAAATAAAGCAATGCACATTATCTGACCAGCTTTACTTTGCTGTCCTAAATGGTAACAAGTATATAATTTGAGCCATGACATATGGATATTTATACTGTATTTGATAAATTGAGTCATATTTTAAATGAATTAAGACATTTCAGTACCTGAGGAATTGCTCAGTAATTCGTTCTGAAATGTGAATATAGCATGTTCCATGCTATATCAAAACTCCAGTTATTTATATGCCATCTTAATAAGTTTTGTCATATACATATATTGTCTATACCAATATATACTTAATGTTGTTTCTCTAATCCCTCTCACTTTTAAAATTTAAATACAATTTCACTACTGTACTATTAGTATCACTTGCTATCAGTTCAGTCGCTCAGTCGTGTCCAACTCTTTACGACCCCGTGGACTGCAGCACGCCAAGCCTCCCTGTCCATCACCAACTCCCAGAGTTTACTCAAACTCATGTCCATTGAGTCAGTGATGCCATCCAACCATCTCATCCTCTGTTGTCCCCTTCTCCTCCCACCTTCAATCTTTCCCAGCATCAGGATCTTTTCAAATGAGTTAGTTCTTCGCATCAGGTAACCAAAGTATTGGAGCTTCAGCTTCAGCATCAGTCCTTCCAATGAATATTCAAGACTGATTTCCTTTAGGATTGACTGGATGGATCTCCTTGCTGTCCAGGGGACTCTCAAGAGTCTTCTCCAACACTCCAGTTCAAAAGCATGAATTCTTCAGCACTCAGCTTTCTTTATGGTCCAGCTCTCACATCCATACATGACTACTGGAAAAACCATAGCTTACTATAAATAGAAATAATGCAGAAACCTGAAATAAAATATTGACCTATTATCACCTAAATACCATACCAGTGGTGGCAGATGTGTCACATGTTAGGAAACACTGTCCTATAGGGTTGTAAATTCAGACTTTCATAAATTTATTTTCTTAAAACACAATTTAGATATATACTAAACCCAGTGAGGGCAGGAATTACTTTTGCATTGTGTATCCTTGTTTCCCTAACACTTAGTACTTGGCATATAACAGGTATTCAATAAGTATTGAATGGTAAATTAATGAGTGACATATATTTGTTTATGTATCTTTTAAAATACAACTTAATAGTAACAGTCAAATAATAATACTCAAATTGTATAGGAAAATGCATTATGGCCAGCATATGTTTCAATCCCCAGTCTTCAGGGGATATCCACCAATATACTGCATAGCATTTCTATTAAAATTTAATGGTTATAGATCAAGGAAGGCTGCTGTAATGTAAACAAAGAGAAGTGGGGATGAAGCAGCATAACAGTGGTCCTGGTGATTAGAATGACTGACAAGAGAAAATGAATGAGGAGTAAAAGTTTAAATATATATCTGTGCCATGTGACCTGAGATAACCCTTGTGTTGCAGAAAGATAAAAGGGCTAAATAAAAGTGCACATGAAATGTGAAAGTTGCTTCAGTAGAAAAGGCTCTGTTCTATTAATAGTTACTTCCAAATCACCAATGCTAATGAACAGATTCTTCTAAAATAAGGTACTCTAAACATCCCCCTCATGGCCTTCTTCCAATAAACTCACTTCCAAAGCTTAAATTCCAACCTGTTTTCTTTTGTCCATGCACTTAAGAAATGACATAACCAATTTTCTGCATCATTTGGGTTAGAGGAAAAGGCCATATAAAGCTGAAATGAGCATAGCATTTTAGTCCAATTTATAAATCAGAGGTTCATCAGTTAGGGAGGCCCCTGAAATACAAATAGGCTGTTTCAGGAAACCTGTAAAGTCTTAGTAAATCAAAGCAGTCCGTATCAGCTATATGTCAGGAAGTTAATGGCTAGCTGATTTAGCCACTAACAATTATTTTGACAATAGGAATTACTGACAGCAGGAACTGACTCTTCAGAAGAGGAACCATAGTGACATGTCATTTAGTCACGACTTTGAAATAATTTAAAAATTTTGCAATAATATGAAATATTTATTTTTTCACTTATTACCTGATCTAAGAGAATGGTTTGTACCTTCTTTAAGTAAGGATCTCTGGGTTTATCAAGAAATAACTGAGTGATGACATTTTTTTTTCCTTTTAAAAAAATTTATTCTTTTATTCAAAGTTTGTCTCTTTCAAAATTGAACAAAGAAAAAAAGGAAATTTTAAAAGAAAGTGAAAGAAATATATACTTCCAGAATTTGGAATTAAATGAGACTGAGAAGCAGTGGATCCTCCACTCCAGCTCAACAGTATTTACTGGCTTCTTAGTCTCATCTAACTGAATTAAAGTGGACTGTCTGGAGGAAAAGAATTCTAAAAAGTACTTGGTCTTCCCTTCAACAAGGAAGGAAGGGCATTTTCCTGATGGTCACTGCAGCAGGGAATATGACGCAGGTGTGGGAAACATTAAGAAAAGCCTGTTCTACCTTGGCAAGTGGTATCTGTAGGCATGGCAAGGCTGTCAAGATGGATATGACAGCAGATCATTTAGCAAGGTCTGGGGCAACCCCGCGATGGCGTGATCACTCACCTAGAGCCAGACATCCTGGAATGTGAAGTCAAGTGGGCCTTAGGAAGCATCACTACAAAGCTAGTGGAGGTGATGGAATTCCAGTTGAGCTATTTCAAATCCTGAAAGATGATGCTGTGAAAGTGCTGCACTCAAGATGCCAGCAAATTTGGAAAACTCAGCAGTGGCCACAGGACTGGAAAAGGTCCGTTTTCATTCAAATCCCAAAGAAAGGCAATACCAAAGAATACGCAAACTACCACACAATTCCACTCATCTCACACACTAGCAAAGTAATGCTCAAAATCCCTCAAGCCAGGCTTCAACAGTACATGAACCGTGAACTTCCAGATGTTCAAGCTGAATTTAGAAAAGACAGAGGAACCAGAGATCAAATTGCCAACATCCATTGGATCATCGAAAAAGCAAGAGAGTTCCAGAAAAACATCTACTTCTGCTTTATTGATTACACCAAAGCCTTTGACTGTGTAGATCACAAAAAACTGGAAAATTCTTCAAGAGATGGGAATACCAGACCACCCGACCTGCCTCCTGAGAAATCTGTGTGCAGGTCAAGAAGCAACAATTAGAACTGGATATTGAAAAACAGACTGGTTCCAAATCAGGAAAGGAGTACATCAAGGCTGTATATTGTCACCCTGCTTATTTAACTTATATGCAGAGTGAAAGTAAAGTGAAAGTGAAGTCACTCAGTCATGTCCAACTCTTTGCGACCCCGTGGACTATATATAGCCCACCAGGCTCCTCCATCCGTGGGATTCTCCAGGCAAGAATACTGGAGTGGGTTGCCATTTCCTTCTCCAGGGGATCATGCAAAATGCCAGGCTGGATGAAGCACAAGCTGGAATCAAGATTGCTGGGAGAAATGTCAATAACCTCAGATATTCAGATGAGATTACCCTTATGGCAGAAAGTGAAGAAGAACTAAAGAGCCTCTTGATGAAAGTGAAAGAGGAGAGTGAAAAAGTTGGCTTAAAGCTCAACATTCAGAAGACTAAGATTATGGCATCCAGCCCCATCACTTCATGGCAAATAGATGGGGGAACAATGGAAACAGTGAAAGACTTTATTTTGGGGGGCTCCAAAATCACTGCAGATGGTGACTGCAGTCATGAAATTAAAAGATGGTTCCTCCTTGGGAAAAAAGCTATGACCAACCTAGACAGCATATTAAAAAGCAGAGACATGACTTTGCCGACAAAGGTCTGTCTAGTCAAAGCTATGGTTTTTCCAGTAGTCATGTATGGATGTTAGAGTTGGACCCTAAAAAAAGCTGAGCACTGAAAAATTCATGCTTTTGAACTGTGGAGAAGACTCTTGAGAGTTCTTTGGATGGCAAGGAGATCCAACCAGTCAATCCTAAAGGAAATCAGTCCTGAATATTCATTTGAAGAACTGGTGCTGAAGCTGAAACTCCCAATATTTTGGCCAGCTGATGTGAAGAACTGACTCATTGGAAAAGACCCTGATGCTGGGAAAGATTGACGGCAGGAAGAGAAGTGGATAACAAAGGATGAGATGTTTGATGGCATCACTGACTCAATGGACATGAGTTTGAGTAAGCTCCGGGAGTTGGCGATGGACAGGAAAGCCTGGTGTGCTGCAGTCCATGGTGTTGCAAAGAGTCGGAAATGACTGAGCGACTGAACTGAGGCAATCCCACACATCCAGAAACCCAGACGGTATATAAGAAGAAGGGGACACTCTGCCAGGCAACTCTAGGCATTACTTTTTCTTCTATGAATGAGTAAAGAGATTTGGATGAACATCAGATGTTCCCATTTATCAACAACCTGAACAAGGAGAATAATGACCTTGTAACATTTGTGATGAGTAAAAAGCTACTGGAAGCAATATATTAGACTCAGGATGCATACTCTGTTTGTTTAGGTATTTTGCCAATTTGAACCTGTGTCTACTTGTACGAAGGAACACACAGCTGGAAGTTAGGCTACCATGAACTTTTAGGTGACCTTGGTTATATCCCATAATCTCCTTTTACTTCATTTTTTTTCCCATATGTTCAATATACTGTCTACATATCAAGATCTTTTTTGAGGATTGAATGAGTTAATGATATATATGAACCAATTAAAAGGTGACATAAAAGAGATACTATTTTCAAAAATCAGAAGCATATTGATGCATGAATGCTATTGCCATACACTGGAGATTATGTTGATAGTATTAAAAGACTCCAAAATCTCAGTGACTTAAAGCAAAAAGGTTTATTTCTTGTTTTTACTGTATGTCCACCACAAGTAGAGGAGGACTATGTCCCATATCATCTTCACTCAGGACTCAGGTTGAACTTCAGAGCTTCTGGAAATCACTGGTCATCGTGATGGGGAAGTGATGGGGAATCCACACACTGCATTTTTAAGATTCTGTCTAGAAGTGACACATATCACTGCCTAGTTGGCTTCAGGAAGTCACATGGCAATCTTAGCTGGTGTCCGGTAGAAGAGCGGGAAATATTTGGCCAGCAACACTAATGATTACCATAGATGCTTTTGTTTTTCCATTTTCTGCAATTGGATGACTTTTGCAACAGGGAAACTGTCTAGATATTTCTCCTATCACTAATACCACTACATTCTTTCTGTATAGTTGTCAACAACCAAGTAGACTTCCTTTATTTTATATTTTCTCAGTTTTAAGGATTTGCTGGCACTGAATATTTTAGTCCCCATCTAACAGAATATTTTAGTTTCTTGGAGAGTGAGGCAACAGTTGTATAACATCTCATCTGTGTTTTCTCTCCCAGACATTGATGAGTGCTCTGATGGCTTTGTCCAGTGTGACAGCCGTGCTAACTGCATCAACCTGCCTGGGTGGTACCACTGTGAGTGCAGAGACGGCTACCATGACAATGGGATGTTTTCACCAAGTGGAGAGTCGTGTGAAGGTCAGTACAAGGAAAAGGCCTAGAGTTTAAGGTCTTCAGATTGAGACTTGTTCAGTTCAGTTGAGTTCAGTTGCTCAGTCGTGTCTGACTCTTTGCGACCCCATGAATCGCAGCACACCAGGCCTCCCTGTCCATCACCAACTCCCAGAGTTTACTCAAACTCATGTCCATCGAGTCGGTGATGCCATCCAGCCATCTCATCCTCTGTCATGTTCAGTAAGATGTAATTAGTTGACACTGATCTCGTATTTGAGGTATTGGTGATTTTTGCTGTGTATTTTTACAAGTGATTGGAAACATGTTAAAATCTAACTTTTGCTTCCTAATTATAATAATTAATTGATTTGTGAATAATTAATACTTGTAACAGCAAACCAATTTTTGTGGATAATTTGTTAAAGGATGTTTTTAGAATAAATAAATCTATACTATCAGATAAATTTTTTAATGGCCGCATGTAAAAATTTGACCCAAAAAGAGGTAGAAAAACAAGTGAAAGCAGGATAGAGGGAAAATGAGGTTAGAGAAAATACAACGATGACATGGCCAAGAAAATCATGATACATGCTTCTCTGGGCTATTCCTCATGTATCTTTTGCCTGGCAAAGTCAGATGTTTAGTGAATGTTGCATCAGAAGATATGGTCCGTGCTTAAAAGACATCAGTCTAATAGGGACGGAAATTCAATCAGATTATATTCAATTATTTACTATTAATTTTGTCTTGTTTTCAGTGAATTGACAGTTCTGCTCCTTTATATCCACTATTAAGGGGCATACATTTTAGAAGGCGGGCAGAGTAAGCAAAGCACGGTGAATAATTGCCAAGGAAACTACCCACACCAAAAGGGTTTGGCATGGAATTTGAAAACAAAACAGACCTCAAGAAGTCTTTATTTTCTCCATCAGTGCTTATACCTTCATCGAGTAACAGCCTGAGAGAATGATGAGGCTACAATGACACAGTCGATGAAAGCCTTGGAGAATCTAACTTAACAGTACTTGACGCTTAAATGATGAGATGCCTTTTGTCCTTGGGCCTCTAGAGGTTTTCACACAGAGAAAAGTGAAGCAGACTTGGGTGATAAATGCCAAGGTTCCCTGTGTGATTTGCCGACAGCTGCAGAGCTCTGGACCTTGAGCAGAGTGTTCATCTGGATTTTTGTATGGAATGGGAATGCTGCTGCCTTACCAGGGGCTAAAACCTAGCATTTGCAAATAACCACTTAGCTGTGATCTGAAGGCTTTACCTTGTGCTCTATAAATGCTGTTCAAGAAGCAGATCAAACCCTGTGATTTTGCCCTTCCCTGATAAACTATATTGCCTGTTTCTACAGTATATTATCAGGAAGAAGTCTTCAATGCTGCTTTTTTAGCATTGTCTTTTATTTTAAATTATACACATAAAGAATAAACATAAACTGATTATAAATAATTCAATCATACAGAAATATAGAGAGCAAAGCTAAAAATGTGTCTTTATTTCATCCCCTCCTTTTTCCTATCTTTTCTTCTTCTGCTCTAGGAGTAACCTGGGTTTAATTTTGCTTGCTTTCCCTTTCTGTGCATCAGAATGTGACTAAAAAAAATACATACCTCTGCTATCTTACTTTACATTTGTAACTGCTTTCAGTATCTTTTAAATTTATGACCACATGTCTCAAGAGGGCTGTATTAGTTATCTCCTGATGCGTAAAAAGTAACTCCCAAAGTGTAGCCACTGAAAATAGTAAATTATCTCACAGCTTCTGGATAAGGAATCTATGAACAGCTTAGCTGGATGCCTTTGGTTCAGGTTTCTAGTGAAGTTACTAACATCAAGTTGCTGCCCAGAGACATGGTCTCATCTCTAAGTCTTGTCTGGGACAGGAGTGGAGGGAAAGGGAATCTATTTCTAAGGTCACTAACAGTGCTACTGTCAGGCCTTGTTTCCTTAACCCAGGAGCCACTCCAGAAAAAGCTTCTGGCTTCTCCTAGAAAAAGCATTCCAAGAGACAGCAGGTGCCCAAGACGGCAGCAACAGTCTTCCACATCTAAATTTCAGAAGTGGCATTTCACCACTTCTCCCATAGTCTATCTGTTAGAAGCCACTCAGTAAGCCCAAGGAGAGAGGATTACCAAAGAGCATAAATAGTAAATGGTGAGAATTGTTGCTGGCCATCTTGTTAAACTACCTACTGTAAGAACCATCAGCATTGTCCATTAATTTCCACTGCAACTCTCTGATGCAAACACATCATAACTTCTCCACTCTCCTCACATCTCAGATACCACTTTCTCTTCTTTCTCTGTTAATTACTCTGCTTCTTATTTAACTGAGAAGAGAGAAGTACTTCACTTTTCCACCAGACATGTGGTATGATATACAGTAAATCATATATATAATATACACCCCCTCGCTGGTGGCTCAGATAGTAAAGAATCTACTTGTAATGCAGGAGACCTGGGTTTGATCCCTGGGTCGGGAAGATTCCCTGGAGGAGGGAATGGCTACCCATTCCAGTATTCTTGCATGTGAAATCCCATGGAGAGAGGAGCCTGGTGGGCTGCAATCCATAGGGTTGCAAAGAGTTGGACACAACTGAGCGATGAACACTTCTGCTTCTTTCCATACAGTAAATACATACTAGTCTGGCAAAAGTGACAGAACATAATGAGCGCATTCATTAAGTGTCCAAAAGTAACAAGGAAAACTAATCATTAAAATAACGCATGATACAGATGAATATAGGGAAGTAATGGATTCTGTGAAATGCCTTCACAGAAAAGGCTTTTTGAGGAAATTCCATAAATACATAAAGAGTGGGAAATCTTATTCTTATAAAAAAAAAAAACCCACAATTCTGTAAAGATAATTCTACAACTATCTTGCAATAGAATTTATGATGATTATCATAAAAATCTACTACTCTTTCAAGGACAGTGTGCTCTGAAGAATTCTTTTAAAAGTACTAACCTTTGTCATATAAAAGAGAACTAAAATGCTTCTTTTTAACAACTATCTATTTACTGCAATTTCAATGATCTGTAGAATTGTAATATTAGCATGTAGAAGGATGCCATTTTAAGACTATGGTTATATCTGATCAAGTTCCATGTTTCTGTGCTGGGGGAAAAAACAAGAAGCATTTCAACATGGACAAATCCACAGCAGTAGGTTTACGATTATTAAGTATAATAGTCATATTTGAAGATATGAATAAATAACTTTGTGCTGTTGCATTACTTTTTAGACTGTGTAATCTGCAACATACATGTTGATAAACTGCATGCAAACAAACTGTAAATTATTTTGCTCATCCATTTACCTCGGAGGTATAGACATTTAATCCCCAGGAAATGTGCAAGGGTACCAATTTCCTTATCCACATCATCATCTCTAATGTGCCTGAAAATTTGTCTCTCTCTGAGAACAAGGCCAAGTATTTTTTTCTGTGTAGGAATATTGCATTTCATGCCCACATTTCCTTTTATTTAAAGCTTTTATTTCTAGATTATCTTTATGTTTGGTGAGGTGTTTTTGAACTTGTATGACTAAAAAAAAAAAATGTTTACATGGTAGTATCTTTGAGTACTATGTTCAAAACAAATACTATAAACTCTTACCTTAAATCAAGGGAAACTATGAAAATGAAATGAATCTATTTCAACTCATGAAGTAGTTACTGAATATATGTATAGGTAGCTTGAGGTACTTTACAGGCATCTGCTGTAAACAGATATGAAGGAGGTATGGTCACTACTCTCAGTGTATAGTAGAGATAAAATATAAACAGTAACAACTGTCATATAAGATAGAATGTGGAGAGTTTCTCAACAGAGGAGAAAAGCTACAAAGTTGCAAATGATGAGTATATACGGGAAGAATAAATTCAGAACCATAGGTAACAAAGAAATTATTTTCTGTTGGGGTTAAGAAAGGATTGAGTATCTAGCTATCTAGTGTTGTTTCAGGACTTAAGTATGATGTGATATTGTGCACCTTAAGATAGGGACAGAAAGTGCAGGCAGAGGAAGTAGTTTTAAATGCCTTTCTCAGAAGTTTGAGCTTGATTTCTGAAGGTCTATTTTTGAGAAAGGGAAAGATTAAAATGTATCTCCACCAAATCCATATTTTGGCCCAGTCCTATTTTCTGAACTCCAGACCTGTATCTCCAACTACTTACTAATCAGCTCTTCCTGGAAGCTCACAAGAAAGTATATTTCAGCATGTCTTAAACTAACTTGTGTCTTTGCTTATTCCTGCCACCCACTTCTGTTACCAAGTCCAAGCTTGCTCCGCTTGCCGCAAAACAGGTCAATAAGTCCAAGTGACAAGGTGTTGAGGCAAGGAATATGACTTTATTCGGAAAGTCAACTGACCAAGAGGATGGCAGGCTAATGTCTCAAAATAACCATGTTGTCAGGGAGGGAATCCATGTTCTTTTATGGAAGCAAGAAAAAAAAGCAATGAGGAACCGAAGTCAAAAGGCAGAATAGAGAGGGAAAGGCCAAGAGAACACACTGGTCACAGCAAACACTCTATTTCAACAACACAAGAGACGACTCTACACATGGACATCCCCAGATGGTCAATACTGAAATCAGATTGATTATATTATTTGCAGCCAAAGATAGAGAAGCTCTATACAGTCACCTTGTTTGCACCAGGACCCAGGAGAAAGGAGCAGTGACCCCACAAGAGACTGACCCAGACTTGCCCATGAGTGTCCAGGAGTCTCCAGTGGAGACATGGGTCAACAGTGGCCTGCTGCAAGGTCAGGGGCACTGAGTGTGGCATTGCCTGCCTGGAACCCTACGATGGAGGTCACCATTGTCTTCATTTCCTCCACCATAGTTTGACTTCAGGTCAGACAACAGGGAAGGAACACAGCCCCACCCATCAACAGAAAACCGACTGAAGATTTACTGAGCACGGCCACACCCATCAGAACCAGTTTCCCCCTCAGTCAGTCTCTACCATCAGGAAGCTTCCATAAGCCCATCCTTATCCATCAGAGGGAAGACAGAATGAAAACCATAATCACAGAAAACTAATCAAGTTGATCACATGGACCACAGCCTTGTCTAATTCAATGAAACTATGAGCCATGCCATGTAGGGCCACCCAAGATGGTCGAGTCATGGTGGAGAGTTCTGACAAAATATGGTCCACTGGCGAAGGGAATGGCAAACCACTTCAGAATTCTTGCCTTGAAAACTCCATGAACAGCATGAAAAGGCAAAAAGATAGGACACTGAAAGATGAACTCCACAGGAGATCAGTGGAGAAATAACTCCAGAAAGAATGAAGAGATGGAGCCAAGGCAAAAGCAACACCCAGTTATGAATGTGACTGGTGATGGAAGTCAAGTCCAATGTTGTAAAGAGCAATAATGCATAGGAACCTGGAATGTTAGGTCCATGAATCAAGGTAAATTGGAAGTGGTCAGACAGGAGATGGCAATAGTGAACATCAACATTTTAGGAATGACTGAACTAAAATGGATGGGAGTGGGTGAGTTTAATTCAGATGACCATTATATCTACTACTATGGGCAAGAATCCCTTAGAAGAAATGGAGTAGCCATCATAGTCAACAAGAGTCCAGAATTCAGTACTTGGATGCAATCTCAAAAACGACAAAATGATCTTTGTTTGTTTCCAAGGCAAACCATTCATTATCACAGTAATCCAGGTCTATGTCCTGAGCCGTAATGCTGAAGAAGCTGATGTTGAATGGTTCTATGAAGACCTATAAGACTTTTTAGAACTAACACCCAAAAAAGATGTCCTTTTCATTATAAGAGACTGGAATGCAAAACTAGGAAGTCAAGAGACACCTAGAATAACAGGCAAATTTGGCCTTGGAGTACAAAACAAAGCAGGTAAAAGGTTAACAGAGTTTTGCCAAGAGAACGCACTGGTCATAGCAAACACCCTATTCCAACAACACAAGAGAAGATTCTACACGTGGACATCACCAGACGGTCAATACCAAAATCATGTTGATTATATTCTTTGCAGCCAAGATGGAGAAGCTCTATATGGTCAACAAAAATAAGACTGGGAACTGACTGTGACTCAGATCATGAACTCCTTATTGCCAAATTCAGGCTTAAATTGAAGAAAGTAGGGAAAACCACTAGCCCATTCAAGTATGACCTAAGTCAAATCCCTTACAATTATACAGTGAAAGTGACAGATAGATTCAAGGGATTAGATATGATAGACAGAGTACCTGAAGAGCTATGGACAGAGTTTTATAACATGGTATAAGAGGTGGTGATCTAAACCATCCCTAAGGAAAAAAAAATTCAAAAAGGCAAAATGATTGTCTGAGGAGGCCTTACAAATAGCTGAAAAAAAGAAGAGAAGTGAAAGGCAAAGGAGAAAAGGAAAGCTATACCCATTGAATGCAGAGTTCCAAAAAATAGCAAGGAGAGATAAGAAAGCCTTCCTCAGTTATCAATGCAAAGAAATTGAGGAAACAATAGAATGGGAAAGATAAGAGATATCTTCAAGAAAATGAGACATAAAGGGAACATTTCATGGAAACATGGGTACAATAAAGGACAGAAACAGTATTAAGAAGCAGAAGATATTAAGAAGAGGTGGCAAGAATACACAGAACTATACAAAAAAGATCTTCATGACCCAGAAAACCACGATGGTGTGATCACTCACCTAGAGCCAGACATCCTGGAGTGTGAAGTCAAGTGGGTTTTAGAAAGCATCACTACAAACAAAGCTAGTGGAGGTGATGGAATTCCAGTTGGGCTATTTCAAATCCTGAAAGATGATGCTGTGAAAGTGCTGCACTCAAGATGCCAGCAAATTTGGAAAACTCAGCAGTGGCCACAGGACTGGAAAAGGTCCATTTTCATTCCAATCCCAAAGAAAGGCAATGCCAAAGAATGTTCACACTACCGCACAATTGCACTCATTTAGCCTACCAACAACGTAATGCTCAAAATCCTTCAAGCTAGGCTTCAACAGTATGTGAACAGAGGAAAAGGCAATGAATAAGTAAAGTAAAAAAAAAAAAAAAAAAGCCACCGGTCTTACAGAACATCTCTGGGAATGGCAAGCATCAGGGAAAGAAAGTGAAATTGTTAGTCAGTCAGTTGTGTCTGACTCTCTGTGACCCTGTGGGCTATAGTTCACCAGGCTAATCTGTCCATAGAATTTTCCAGGCTAAAATCTTGGAGTGGGTTGCCATTTCCTTCTCCAGGGAATCAGGGAAGGGATGTGTTAATCTCTTCTTTTCACTGGTGGACAGGGTCCGATTGTCTGTGAGCTGAACAAAGGCACTTTAGTTTAACAGTCAGGCATGGGCGGAACCTCCTTAGATAGGCCATTATTGTATGATTATGATACCAGCAAGGTAAAGCAAGTCAAGGAAATTGTTCCAACATGGAGTCAGAATTGGTTCTTCTCTGCAACACTGCCACTCCCTATCAAAATCTTGCTCTTCATTATGTAAATAGCATCTACCAAATCTTCTAAGCCAGAAATCTAATCATTCATGACCCCTCTCTCTCCTTAGTCTCTGAAGCCAGCAAATCACTAAATGGCTTTGTCTTTGTTGTTTCTATGTATGCATCCCCACTGCTACGATTCAGTACAGCATTATGCCTAAGAACACAGACTTGGAGCCGACTGGGTTCCCCTCTGTGCTCTACCTATACCTTACTACCTATGTGATCTTGAGAAAATTATGCAACATGTCTATCCCTCAATTCCCTGATCTATACAATGGAGATTATAATTGTACTTCTCACGGTTGTTGTGAGGATAAAATGAGTCACTATATAAATGTACTTAGAATTTGGTGTTTACTTTTATTATATGACCATCTCTTTCCTAGAATACTGAACAGTCTACTAATTGGTCTTCTAATTGAAAGTTCTAATCCATACCTTAAGTCCCTTTTCCAAAATGAAGCCAATGGAATCTTTCTAAAATGGATATGTGAATAGTTTTTTTTTGCAGTTCCCTAAAAGGACATTTGATTGCCTTCATTATAAGGTTCAAATTTCTTATAACATGACCTTTCAATGAGCCCTGAGAACCCTTCAGCATGTCTCCCACTTCTGCTCTCCCTGGGCATTTAAGTCATACCAACACTTCTGATTCTCTAATACACTTAATGGCTCTGACCTTTGGGGCTCAAACACACTCTTCCCTCTGACTAGACCACTCTTTACCTTCTTTTTGCTTGCCTAAGTCTTTTTCCAAAATGTTTTTGCCACACCTGGAGAATGTGTATGTGGGCAGAAGAGAGTCAGAAAGAGCTACCAGTGTGATGTTGTTCAGTCGCTCAGTCATGTCTGACTCTTTGTGACCCCATGGACTGAGGCATGCTGGCTTCCCTGTCCTTCTCTATCTCCTGGAGTTTGCTCAAATTCATGTGCATTGAGTCGGTGATGCTATCTAACCATCTCATCCTGTGTCGCCCCCTTCTCCTCCTGCCTTCAATGGTTCCTAGCATCAGGGTCTTTTCCAATGAGTTGGGTCTTTCCATCAGGTGGTCAAAGTATTAGAGCTTCAGCTTCAGTATACTAGTGTGATAGGAAGCAAGTAAATGAAATTTGTCAGGAAGAGGGAAGGACCTGTGTCAGAAACTGCTGTCAGCTGAAGACAGGAACTGAGACTTGACCACTGGCTTTTGCAACATTATTTCTCTAATCGCTCACTAAAGAAATAATCAGTATTTTTAAAGTTGGAATTTCTATATACTATAGTATAATTTTCAAAGCAGAATATATACTCTTTGTGTATATGTAATGTAGAAATCTTACAATAAAACTGTATATAAAAATAAACTCCAAAATTCTATTCTACCATTCAGTTGAGAATAGCTTCTGCATTGAGAAACCCAGTATAGATAACAAGCAAGAAAGGTAAGTTCAAATTAATTCAAATCCCATAGGATAGCAAAAGGTAAGAGTTAGTCCATTATGATGTTTCTGCTTAAATATTAATATTTCTCCAGGTATGACAAGTACATGCCAACCATTGTTGTAAGCAATGTTTTATTCTATTTCTTTATTGTTAATATACTTTGAGTACCTATTCTCCTTGTACCTGAAAATCTTCTCTTCTTTGTCTTCTTCATCAAATCCAAGGACTTTCTCTGCTTTTTTTTTTTTTTTTTTTTTTTTTTTTTTTTTCTTTTAACCAAACAAACAAATCTGTTAGTAGAAATTTTATTTTAAATGTCAGGCAAAGTGAAATGATTGTTCAAGTCCAGCCATTTCCATTAATAGAATAATGTCCTTATATTAGTGGATATTTAAAGAGTGAAATACATAAAACATATATACATGTAATGGATATTAAAAGTATATTAAGAGGTATTTGTAGAGATTGTGGTCAGAGAGACCAAACAACTATGGTTTGTGGGGTTGTTTTTGCTTCCTATAATTGCTAATTAGGAAGAATATTTAATGGAGACAAATATCAACTCTGAGGATACTTTTTTATTCCAAATAGAGCAAATATAGACCTGCTATATAAAGTTCATTTCCTCACCAAGAGAAATTTTTTTTTGGATCTGATGTACACATATATATCTGATATATAGGTATATGTATTAATACAATTATATAAATGTATTTTTTAAGATTTTCATGTATTCTCATGCTGTTATTTTTTATCATGGTCTTTTTCATACAGTATTATCCTTGACAAATCAACCTATAATAAAGTTTACTATAGCTATAATAGAAACCTTTTCAGCTATTATCTAAATTCATTGGTTTTGTTGATAGGAGAACTAATAAAAATCAAACTACATAGAAATAATCATGTAATTTATTGTCAGAAATGCATATATGACAGAACTTAAATATTTAGAAATTGAAATGTGGCAAAAATATAATCTTGACTCATTCATTTCCTCTACAATGTTAAAATCAAACCATTTAAGGCAGATAGTTACTAAATCCTATAATTTTGAAGGAAAATCAGTGTACATTCTGCTGGTTAAAAGCTATACATTCCATCTTCTCTCTATCCCACTTTTCTTGCTGTGAATTAATTCTTTTTTCTTGACCTTTACTCAGATGAAATAGGAAATAACTCCTTACTGCCACTCATACAATATCCCTGGAATGATTTTGGCTTATGACCTTTAAATGATGGGGATAAATAAAATGAATCACATCTCCTCGCTTGGACCTGATCTGTGGGTCAACATATGTTTGCTTTTCATCTGTATGAAAATGCTTTAGGCTATGATTGCCATGGAGTAGGTGAAGTCAGGTGAAGAATGGGCAGGTGCCAATTGAGTCAGGCAGGAGATGAAATGATGATAAGAAATGGGAAAGCTGAGAAGTGGGGAATTCTTTGTAAGAGATGCTGATTGCTTGTGATCACTTGCCTTTCCGTGGTTGAAGGGCAGGGTGTAAGGGCAGTGTGCAAACGCCTGGACCATTCAGGGAAGAACAGCTGAGCAGAATGCTGGAAAGAGCTTACCTGGCAGTGACAACAGCTCTGAGAACAGGGCTTGAAACGGGATGAAAATGCCTCAGGGCTTCCGTAACATTTCATCCCCCATGAAGAAGGGGTTTTCTGGAAGCCCCTTTTTAACATTGAGGATGATTTTGCCAATTAAAAAAAATAGGCACTTTTAGAATTTCCACTGCCGAACTGTTTGATACATTGAGTCCTATCCTTAACGTTTAAAAAAATAAGTGTTTCATAAAGCCTAATGATATTTACAGAGATGTAAAAGTTGAAAATCTAGCCAAGGTTATTTGGTGTTTGAAATCAAGTATGATAATATTTCCCTGTGAAATCCCAAGATCATTAACATTGCTTTACTCAGCTTTAGTAGGAAATACATGCCAGTAAGATGAAAATTAATTTAGAGTAGAATGCTTTATGTCAGGAGACAACTTGCCTGATCACAGTTATTTGAAACAGAGCATATTCCAAGCACATTGCCTGCTGCTTTTTCTTGGCTGTAGATATTGACGAGTGTGGGACTGGGAGGCACAGCTGTGCCAATGACACCATTTGCTTTAACTTGGATGGTGGATATGATTGCCGATGTCCTCACGGGAAGAACTGCACAGGGGATTGCATCCACGATGGAAAAATTAAGCACAATGGTCAGATTTGGGTGCTGGAAAATGACCGGTGTTCCGTGTGTTCATGTCAGGTTGGTACAAACAAAACATTGTAACCATTTTTATCAAGATGTAATTTGCATGTATTTCAAGTGTACAGCTTGATAAACAAATCCATACATCTGATTAACCTCTGCACAATTAATATAACATAACATTTTCATCTACCCAAATTGACTAGCCTCTGCCCTTTCTTAATCCCATAGCCCCAGAAACAAGTAAACACTGTTTCCTGTTTTTATAGATAAGATTTGTATTTTCTACAGCCTCATATAAGTGGAATCATATAACACAGTTGGCCTTCATGTATTCAGCCAACTGTGGATCAAAAATACTTGAGAAAAAACATTCCAGAAAGTTCTGAAAAGCAAAACTTTCATTTTCCTGACCCCAGCAACTTTTTACATAAGTTTTATATTATATTAGATATTATAAGTAATCTAGAAATAATTTAAAGTATATCAGAGATTATGTATAGGTTATATGCAAATACTATGCCGTTTATAAGGGACTTGAGCATCCATGGATTTTGGTATCCACCTGCAACCTGGAAATAATCCCCCAAGTATATGAGATGAAAACTATACATATTCTTTTGTGTCTGACATTTGTCTCAGCATTATGTTTGACACTCAGTCATATTCATTACCTGTATAATTAACCCATCCCTTTTTATTACTGAATAGTGTTCCCTTGTACAGAAATACCACAACGTGTTCATCTATTCAATGATAAAATTTTGATTCTAACTAGGCTAATGTTTTTATAGTCACAATATCATATTTGAATGAATGCATAAATGAAGCCAGATGAACATGCTATGGCCTGCAAGTGAAAAAACCCCTATTTGGGTTATATTTCAGTTTTAGAGAGGTGTTCTGTGTACCCAGTTGATAATAGAAATTTAAATTATAGTTAAATAATAATACCAAGGACTCAACTATTATTAAAGAAATTGATATCAGCTTGTACAAATTATAAGGTTCACATATCTATAAACTTAATAATATGTAAAACTTGATGACTACCTACCAAATATAAGCATACAATCCCTTACACAGAGCAAACTATAGTTAGTATTCAAATTACAAGTACATAAAAATTTATACATACATACACAAATTTACTTGCACATAAGAGCCGTGCAGTGGTTATCATTCTATACTGGTTATTTCTGAAAAAATTCTTTCCAATCAAGTCATTTAAGCAGTAATGTGCGGAAAGAAAATCGGAAGTTCTCCAGCTTGAGTAATTTTTAGGTGTTAGCTACAAATAGGAATTTTAAAGAAAATCAGTTGTTTTGAGAAAATAGTGTGAGTTATCTGAAACTTCCAAATCAACATCTGAAATTACAGATAGGGTGCTGATGCTCAGTCGCTCAGTTGTGTCTGACCCTCTGTGGCCCCATGAACAGTAACCCACCAGGCTCTTCTGTCCATGGGATTTCCCAGGCAAGACTACTGGAGTGGGTCACCATATCCTCCTCCAGGGGATCTTCCTGGCCCAGCGATGGAACCCATGTCTCTTGCATCTCCTGCATTGACAGGCGGATTCTTTACCACTAGCGCCACCTGGGAAGCCCAATTTTAGATATAGTATGTAATATATATGTATATATATAGAGGGAGATATAATTATGAATATAGATATATTATGAATATATCTATATATATTCCCCTGGAGGAGGAAATGGTAACCCACTGCAGTATTCTTGCCTGGAGAATCCTCATGGACAGAGAGCCTGGCGGGCTGTGGTCCACAGGCTCACAAGGAGTCGCTCGTGAATGCAGTGACTTAGCACAGCACAGCGCGTGTGTGTAATGTGTACACAGGTGTTTATATACACAGGCACCCACACATGCAGACCCACCCACGCACGTGTGATATCAGTCTACTGAGAAACGGAGGCTCTCGGGACCGACTTTTCCTCCTTGTCGCAGAGTGGCTTCGTCCTGTGCCGGCGGATGGTGTGTGACTGTGAGAACCCCACGGCTGACCTCGCCTGCTGCCCTGAGTGCGACCCGAGGCTGAGCAGCCAGTGCCTCCGGCAGGACGGGGCAGCCGTGTACAGCAGCGGCGACACCTGGGTTCAGAGGTGCCAGCAGTGCCGCTGCCTGGTAAGTCTGGCTTCCTGAAGCTCAGGCAACGTTCAGCCCAGACTCAGAACAGGAAAGCAACCTTCCCTGCCCCTCCACCAATATTCAGGAGCTGGCCACAGCGTCGGAAGTTACAGAAGGTGAACCTAGTTATGATGACGAGGTGAGGGTTCTGCATCCAGGACCTGAGAAGGCGTATCCAGGGGTAGATGCAGTATACCATGCCATGTCAGTCTTTCAGGACAATCTCCAGAGCGCCAAAGAAGAAAAGGCTGTCCTCACTTTCCCAATCCACTCAGCCTAGGTTTACTTAAAGACAGTTATGAACAGAACAATGGCATTCAAAAAAATCCTTTTTTCCAAGTAAACCTTTTGTTAATCCGTTTCTGTCAATTGTGCTCTGACTTAAAAAAAAACAAAAACAAAACCTTTTTTCTTTCTAAAAATTGTTACTGTCAATGCTATTCTGGCGGGAACCCTGTTTTACACATTTGCGGTAAATATTAGAATGTTAGAGTTGAATGTATGTATGTATGAAACTTCTGCTAGAAACAATAGGTTAAAAAGAAAATAAAGACTTGGTAAGAAGACCCCAGTCATTTTTCATGTGGCCGAATTTTTTGCTTCTTTCTATGGTATAAATGAAAATTCATCTACATGTCTTTATAGAAGAAAGTTTCACAGATACTAGTCTTAAAGTTAGGACTAGTTTCCTTTCTATTTGTGTGAGGATATTTTTAAGGCAATGCTTTTTTGTTGCTTTCTTTTTATACTTTCAACCAAAAATCAATTGAAAGAGCAAGGTCAGTTTTGTGCCTGAAGGCTGCTTTCATCTCCCAAGTCCATGAGATTCAGAATTATGAAGAAAATAGGAAACAGGTGGGAACTAAATTTTAAAAGATCCAATTCACACAATTTTCCCATGTGGAATAAAAATGACTGAAATCAGCTCCTAGTTTTGTTTTTTTTTTCCAAAGTCCATACACTGAGAAATATATAAATGAACAAAGAAAAACTGTCAAATTTCCTTCATATTTCAATTTACTTTCTTGTCAGTGGACAAAACTTTCTTTTTGCAGAAGGGAATAAATGAGAAAGTAGGGTAAAAGATTGAAAGGAAGAAAAAGGCATCTCATAGGCAAAAAAGCTAAGTAAAAATCTCTTCTGTAGTAAACAGTTCTTTGTCATGGGAAAGAGAGGACATGCCCATTTGCTTGTTTTAAGAGAATTGGTTTTTGCTTTCCTGTATTGCTATTCTTATTTAACCCATAAGGGCTGTTTCATAATCCATCTACAGTATAGATCTCATGTGTGGATTCCCTACATTCATGGCTGTGAAGGTCTAAGTATAAATGTCCATCAAAGAAATTGAGTAACTGAGTATTCAGTAGACACTACATTCCCTCCCTCTCTCTCCCACTACCCTTGTCCATCTGCTTTCCTTATAGCAAGGGGAAGTTGACTGTTGGCCACTGCCTTGCCCAGAGGTGGAGTGTGAATTCAGTGTCCTCCCCGAGAACGAGTGCTGCCCGCGCTGTGTCACCGACCCTTGCCAGGCCGACACCATCCGCAATGACATCACCAAAACTTGCCTGGACGAGATGAATGTGGTCCGCTTCACTGGGTCCTCTTGGATCAAACATGGCACTGAGTGTACTCTCTGCCAATGCAAGGTAAAACCCACTATATTCAAGTAGGGAGCACTTGGCCAGCTGTGCCCAGGAATCATAGCTATTAATGTGGCCAGTGAGAAGCACCTTCCTTCCTAGTTACTGCTCAGAGCTGGGAGGAGGACCACTCAGCTTAATTAGTGCCAAAGCTGACTGTCCTGTGCATCCTCTAAAGCATGTTCAAGGAGAAGGAGGTGCTTGGTCTGAAACCAGAATGATGGTTATTTATATCACTGGAACAGAAAGAACTTATGTAAATTGCCCTAAAGCGCCTAACTGTACACATCTTTTAAAAAAAATAATACAACACCAAGATTCATGTTTCTTTCATGATAGAGGACAATATTATTTTATTGATTTTTATCTAGTCTTTTTATGATATAAGATATATCAACAAGGTAAACATACTGTGTTTTCCAAAGTGAAAATCAATATGGCAAAAATGGGCATATTTCTTGGTTTGTTGTGGTCAGTTACATTGAGCTGAAAAATTTAAGACTACTTGTTTACCATATTTTATTCCTACAGCTGGAGAAAAATCATTATAAAGATTTTTCTTTTTATTCTCATAGGAAAATAAAGCATTATGTCTTTTACTTCACTGAGAACAAAAATACTGATAATGTAGACAAGGTATATAGAATTCAAAAATGGTGACAAAGTTGAAAGCTTTTTACTTTGATTATTGTTCCTACAAATATTTGATTCAGTGGTCACTGTACTTCAGAGTCAAAGTTTTAGAATCAACACTAAAATTAATAATCTGGAAAGCTTAACAACAACAAGAAAGCAAAGATGTCAGATTTTTCCCAGCATAGCACAGCCAGATATCTCTAACTGCTCTGGTTCTTTAAATGAACATTTGCATTTAAAAATTTTTTTCAGTAGAGCAATTTAATTCTGATTCACATAGTACAAATTTCTTACTAGAATGACTTGATGTAACAGGACAAAGAAATATGAAATGCTTTAAGTTTGAGATGCTATTATTATCTATTTCACACCGAAATTTCTAGCTCTTTCAATCAATGCAATTTGTCAATCAAGCACAGCTTTTTGGGAGGAACATTTAATGCAGTCTTCTAAAAGTGCATTAGCACATTTGAAAGTTACTTTTACTTCAAAAAGTTACTAGCAATGTATATGCAGTGCCACTTTAATATACATTTAATATGAATACATTTGAATGCATTTAGTGGTGCATTATCTAGAAACTTCAGCATTAATGATTAATAGGGAAATACTTTCTGACATTTAATTGCCAAAGATATTTGAGTCTCTTTACACTCTTAACCTACTATTAGATTATTGTTCTGACCAGTGACAACAAAAATATATACTGAGTGATGCAATGTAAAACACACCAGATATAGCTCAGACAGATACTTCGAACAAGAAAAATGCAATCAGTAATAGGCAGCAAACATTACAGTATTTTCTGGGGGTAAAGAGTGTGAATGAGCTTGTCATTCACTGCCTTACAAACAACTAGGATTTTTTGACTCCTAGTAGAAATGTTTCCAGAAAGTGTATTTGGCATTAAATTCATTTCTTGTCAGATAACTGCCATTTCTCAGAAGTTACTATTTGATGCCATTTCCTTTCTCCCTTCTTATTAAGTTGAGTTATAAGAGTATGCTCAATGCTACCAAATGTGTCCCTAATGGTCATTTTATTATATTTATTTTTTGCTATTTTAAAAATAAGATTTATGCCAAATAGGCTTGAGAGATTGCATTGGAGGTAAGCATTCTTCACAATTCGATACTGTTAGAGCACTATTTGCCTTTACTATCTCTCCATCCTACCACATCTGACTTATTGGTGTAGTCCATAAATACAAGTTGAGTGGGGTATTGTGCCAGGGTAGAACGATAACCAAAAATAGCAAAAATTGTTCCTGGAAATTTTTTCCCAGCAGGTTATCGTCTAGAGCTCTGATATCTGGTACTGAAGTTAGAAGCCATATGTGGCTATTTAAATTCATTGAAATTAAATTAAAAATCCAGTTCCTTAGTCACACGAGCTACATTTCAAGTGCTCACATGTGCTCGTGGCTATCATAGTAGACAGAGCTTGCAGAGAACAACTCTATCATGGCAGAATATTCTATAGGAAAGCACTGGTCTAGAGGTGAAGAATGGGGCATCTGAAATCAGGCTACCTGGATTCAGAGCCTGGTCCACCACACTAGCAATGTCACCTCAAGAGACGTTTATAAATCTCTCTGTGACTCCGTTTTTCTCACCTAAAACTTGGAATAATATTACTTACATAAGAATAATGATATTACCTACTTGAGAACGTTGCTTTAAGAATTAAGTGAAAAGATCCCCACAAAAAGTTTCCTACACGTTTCATACACATTCAAAGTAAGTGCTCAATAAATGTTGGCTATTATTATTGTTGGTAGTGGACAACAGAAACATTAAGTCATGAAACAGATAGAGACAACATTACTCACTGTGAAGGATGCTCTGAAGGAAGAATGAACTGTGCTTAGAGGCTTTCCAACAAGTGAACCAATTTTACTTCCTGAGGAATTAAGAGTTAGCTGGAAGAAATAGGGTTAAGAGCTTCCCTTTCCTTTTTAAAGATGCCTTTAAATTTAAATTGCTTAGATTTAAAAAAAAGAAGTTTCCTTCATTCGGAAGTTGAACTCGCATCAGAAATGAATTACTAATACTATCTTTCCCAAATCTGATAGAGGCTACACCACTCTAGAGAACTTTCAGGTAATCATGCTTTGCGCTCCAGGCAATAAAGAGGGATGTACCCAGTTGATAAGGAAGGAGGAGATGTTAGAGGGTCAGGCAAAAATACTGGAATGGGTTGCCATTTCCTTCTCCAAGGGATCTTCCCAGCCCAGGGGTCGAACACAGGACCCCTACATTGTGGGCAAATTCTTTACCGTCTGAGCCACCAGGAGGCAAATAAAAAGTGAAAGTGTTAGTCACTCAGTAGTATCCAACTCTTTGCGACCCCATGGACTGTAGCCGGCCAAGCTTGTCTGTCCATGTAATTCTCCAGGCAAGAATACTGGATTGGGTTGCCATTCCATTCTCCAGGGGATCTTCCTGACCCAAGGATCAGAACCCAGATTTCCTGCATTGCAGGCAGATTCTTTACCATCTGGGCTACCAAGGAGCAATATAGTCAGTAGAGCTTTGTAGATCAAAAGAGAAGAAAGGATTATTCTATAAATACTGGAATGACTGGATAGCAATTTTTAGGGATGTAAGTTATATATACTATTATGCTATGTATCAAAATAATTCCAGGTGGGAAAAGTGTTAGATATTAAAAATAAATCAAAACAAAGATAAGAAATCAAATAATTATCAAAATTCTAGAAGAAAGATGCCTTTTCTAACTTAAAAGTGATAAAATATACCTCAAAAAATTTAGAGCTTCTATAGATAGACAAAATTAGCAAAGTATAAAATTGCAACTAGAGACTGGAAAAAACATGTTCAGCAGATATGTCTTTAATTAGATTAAAAACATGAAAATTAAAAATACTTATTTTCCCATAAATAATGGAGGATGAATAAACAATTCACTAAAAAATACAACTGTTAAAAAAGAGGAGAGCATTCAGCTTTTAAATAATTGAAACAAATATAAACTAACATAATGATTTATTATTTCCACATACTACAGTAAAAAAAAATTCACAATAATTTCCAATGTTAACAGTGATGTAGTGGAATTGTAGTTCTTTTGCAGTGTTAGTGACATTGAAAAATACAATCAAGAGCCAGACGTATACCTCCTAGTCCCATCCCCATCTCCACAGAAATATCCAGAAAATTTTATTAATCCTGAGTCACAGAATCCAACCAAAAGAAATAATCTAAAATATGGAACAAACTATGTGTATCATAATATTCACCTCAACATTAATTGGCATGCAGAATCAAAAAGAAACCAAAATACCCAACAATGGAAAAATGGTTAAATAAATTATGATGAGGGCATGGCAACCTAGTCCAGTATTCTTGCCTGGAGAACTCGCAAGGACAGAGAAGCCTGGTGGGCTACAGTCCGTGGAGTCGTGAAGAGTCAAACACAACCGAACAGCCAAGGACACAGCATATGATATAACATAAACTCCGGGAGGCAGTGGAGGACGGCGAGGTATGCAGTGCTACAGCATGGGGTCGCGGAGTGGGACAGGATCGAGTGCCTGAACAACAGCAGCAAAATGTAACATATAACACTACAACTGTGCATTATGTATATGATTGCATCATTCAGTCATTCAAGTACCAGCAAAGCTTATGATGAAAATTAAGATGAAAATACTCTGTGATTATGTATGCACTTTGATTACGAGAAGGCTGAAAATAGAGAAATATGAAATGAAATCTATGCTGCTGCTGCTGCTGCTAAGTCGCTTCAGTTGTGTCCGACTCTGTGCGACCCCATAGACGGCAACCCGCCAGGCTCTGCCATCCCTGGGATTCTCCAGGCAAGAACACTGGAGTGGGTTGCCATTGCCTTCTCCAATTATATTCATTTTTATGTAGATTATTTATAGACAGGGAAGCCTGGTGTGCTGCAGTGCATGGGGTCACAAAGAGTCAGACATGACTTAGCAATTGAACAACAATAACAGTTTATAGCATGTATGTGTACATGTATTATAATTACACATGTATTTATTCTGTTATATAATTTATAAACATTAATGTATTAATAACTGTTTTATAAAACTTATATTAAATATATATGCTAATAAAATTTTTTATGCTTTGTGTATATTCTATAAAACATTTTACTGAAAGCTGGAAGTCAACTTGTCTTCTAATCTTGATTTTATAGAGTTTAGTATGCAAAGACTGATGAGGACTTCTTTACCAATAAAATATAGCCAGAAATAACAGGGTGTTAAGGAAAATTACTGTTATTGTGTAAAAATAATTAGATTTTTAATGTTATGGCAGTGGATGGTTACTATTCCTAGCAACCTAAGTTTCAGTGGATCACCTTTTATTCTAGGTTTTATCAAGGTAATGTTTGTTAAAGTGAAATAATAGCTATTTTGTGCAAATGTTTTAAGTTTGATGAATCAAAATATAGAATATATTCAACAGTCTAGAAAGTACCTTTTTGCCCCCTTCTAGGCAATACCTATCCCTATAGGAAACCTCAATTTTATTTCATTACAACAAATGTATTTTGCCTATTTAAAAATTCATATGTGTATCACACAGTATGTATTATTTTATGCCTAATGGTGATTTGACCAGTTTATCATTATGTAATGTCCCTCTTTATTTCTAACAAGATTTCTAGATAAGAAGTCAGTTTTGTCTGGTACTTATTTAACCACACACTATATTGTTTTGATTCATCAAACTTTCAACCAGTCTATAGTTTTATATTTAGAATGCATATTTGTAGATAATATATAAATATTTCTTACTTTTTAATCCAGTGTGACAGTTTCTGTCTTTTAACTGAAATGTTTAGCCAATTTATATTTGATATTGTTTTTGATATTTGTGTATTTAGGGGCCACCATTTTGCGATTTGTTTTCTGCTTGTTCTGTGTGTTGTTTTTTTAATATTCTTACGTATCCAGGGAAAGTATCCACTTGCTTTCCTTCTGTTTATTTTTATATTAGTTTTATATAAGTTTTTCTATTATTCAATTTTAATTTTTCTTTTAGATTCTTAACTATAACTCTTTATATTGTTATTTTTTGTTGTTGGCCTATGCAACAACTAAAATAATCATATAACCAAAAACCTTTGGTTTTTATAATTTTGACTATGATACACTTAAGTGTGATTTTTTTTTTGTCTTTGTTCTCTTTGGAATTTGCTGGGCTTTTTGAATATCTAAGTTGATTTTTTTTTTCACCAAATTTGAGAGAAATTCGGCCATTGTTTCTTTAGATATTTTGTCTGCCACACTTTCTTCCTCTTATTCTCCCGGGACTCCAATCACACATGTGTTATATGGTTTAATATTACCCTGAAGGTCACTGAGATTCTATTTTTATTTCAATCCTTTTCTCTTTGTTTTAAAGACTGGATAATTTCTATATTATTTTTCAAATTTACAGACTATTTGTGCCATCTCTAATCTTCTGTTAAGCCCGTCCAATGAATTTTTCATTTCAAATACTGTACTTTTCAGTTCCAGAATTTTTATTTAATTTTATTTTTAGTTTCATTACTCTGCTGCAATTTACAACCTTTTCATTCATTATAACCTTTTTTTTTTTTTCTTAACATCTTTGTACACATTTGTAATAGATACTTTCTAGTCTTTATCTGGGTTTCCCTGGTGGCTCAGACGGTAAAGAATCCGTTTGTAATGCAGGAGACCCAGGTTCCATCCCTGGTTCGGGAAGATCCCCTGGAGAAGGGAATGGCTACTCACTCCAGTATTCTTGCCTGGAGAATTCCATGGAGCCTGGTGGCTACAGTCTTTATCTACATTTACACCAACTGATTAACTATGAGTCATTTCTCTTTCACTACTTTTTCCCTTGATGAGTCACTTTGTTCTGTTTTTTTCACAAAGCTAATAATGGTTATGGTTTATTGGATATTGTGGACAATATGTAGTATAGGTCCTCCATTCTGCTAGCTTCCCCTGAAGACTATTGTTGTTCTAGCAGATTTCAAATTACAGCCAATAAACTTGCAGTTGAGAAGGCTGGACTTTATGTTAGTTAGATCTATTCCAGATGTGCCCTTAGTTCTAGGGTGAATCTCTTAATCTTGAAACTGTTTTGTTCCTAAACATGAAAGCCTGAAATTTTTTATCAGTCCCTTCTAACTTGGTAGGACACAGATTTTAAGCACTACTACCCACAGGGAGCAGCATCTGAAATATCTGCTCAGAGCTTTCCAACTTCAAGCTGTGACTCTCTGATTGTCTTTTTAGAGTCTCCTCTGCAATTCAAAGACCAGCCACTGATTTGAGGGGAGTTTACATGCTGATTCATTCCCTCCTTTCTGAGATATCTCCTTCTGAATTTCCAGGCACCTTGGCAGCCCTAAATGTTGCCCTCCAACATCTGAAGCCTATCAGATTGTGGCTTTCTGCTTGAGTTGTAGTTATCCTAAGTTTCACAGACTAGACAGTGCCCTAAGGAAAAATGCCAGGTAGAAATGAATCTCACACAATACATTTTCCTCCTTTCAGAGATTGAAATTCCTCCAGTGTCTGCTTGCTTTTAGTCACTAATTCATTGGTTTAAATAATTTTTATATTTTGTCCAAACTTTATAGTTATCCATATGAGAGATAGTCTTGTGTAAGTAACTACGCCATTACTGAAATTGGAACCCCAGTGGAATATTTTATTACTCTTTCCTTATATCAACTAGGTTTCCTTAATTGAGGAGCTATCAATGGCATGATCTGTAGCATTCATGTTCCTATAACAGAACATACTGATAGGGAATAAGAAAAACACTACTCGAAGATTTGGGGAAATACATCTTCTCTTCCTAAAATCTACTTATACTCCAGAAATTTCCCTAACTCTTTCTGCTTAAAACCCATACAATCTGAGGAATTGACATTCTTGGGAACTGGTACACCTCTCCCTTCATTGGGTCAGTGAATTGGGAAAGATCATGTGACCAGGTTATGGTCAGAAGTCCTCAGCCTCTGAGCATAACAACAAAGCTTTAAAACACTGCTAGAGAGCTAAGAAATGGTTGTCTGTCACACTATTTTGCCATCAGAGTAAGAATTCTGCTTAATAACAATTTTAAAAGAAAGAGGATTAAGTTAAATTGATAATATTCTTCTTGGATATAGACTGTCTTTTCTCTCATTTGGTAAGCTTCAACAAAGGCTAAAGTATCAAAGTCCTTTCTTAAGTTTTATCTGAACCTTTTGGTTTTATCATATTAAGGTCTGATACATTTTCAATCATGTAAAGTCAATTATCTGACAGAATATATCAAACAGAAGATGAGTTTTAGAGTCAGACTAGCCTGTATTTTAATCCCAGTTGTACCCTTATATTAGCTGTGAGATTTTGGACATGATATTTAAGCTTTCTGATCTTCAGTTTCTGAACCTAAAAATCATCACTATTAATAGTGATCCTACTGGGAATGCTCCGAGGTTGAAATTAGATAATGTACTTAAAGTGTCTGGTGAAGTTTCTGACACAGAGTATGCACTCAAAAAGTAGAAGGATATTATCATCTTGTGATTGTGGTAACAATACTAACATTATCGTTATTATTAGTGAGCCAGTGGAAGAAAGTAAGAGTGCAAAATTTCAAAAGAATAAGATATAATTTTTTTTCTTTTCTGTAATACATTATACTATTTTGGCTGTCGTCGTTCAGTTGCTACGTCATGTCCAACTCTGCAACCTCATGGACTGTAGCACACCAGGCTCCTCCATCCTCTAGTATCTCCCAGAGTTTGCTGATGCTATCTAACCATCTCTTCCACTGCCACCACCTTCTCCTGTTGCCATCAGTCTTTCCAATAAGTAGGCTCTTTGCATCAGGTGGCCAAAGTTTTACAGCTTCAGCATCATTCCTTCCAAAGAATATTGAAAGTTGATTTCCTTTAGGATTGACTGGTTTAATCTCCTTGCAATCCTGGGGACACTCAAGAACCTTCTCCAGCACCACAATTCAGAAGCATCAACTCTTCGGTGTTCAGCCTTCTTCATACTATTTTTTATACTATTTTAGTACTTTGTTATAAAAACCAACTATGCTTATTTGGCTCTTCCCTGTTTTCCTCACCTGATTGCTACAGTTTTCTTCACCAGCTTAGAATTCTTGCCAAGACAGAACCTTTTTAGGCTTCTTAACTAAACAGAACTCTTTTCACTTTAAAGCCTTTACTCATTCTGTTCCCTGTGCTCTTGGTATAACTTTTCACAGAACTATCTTGAGGTCTTGGTTTAAACATCACTTCTATATAGAATTCTACTCTGGCCACCTAATCTAAGTAGCCAGGCTTTTTATTAATCTCATAACATCACAGTGTTTTTGCCTGGAGAATCCCAGGGACGGGGGAGCCTGGTGGGCTGCCGTCTATAGGGTCGCACAGTCGGACCCGACTGAAGCGACTTAGCAGCAGCAGCAGCGGTTTGTTTCTTTTCTAGCACTTTTTAGAATTTTTGATTGTACAGTTGATTGTTAATGGATAAAACTCTAGGCCCTGTCCTGTGAGAGTAGCAAGCACGTCTGCTGTATTCATCAGCATGTCTAGGGCTCAGGTTACTCGGTGCTTATTTTGTGAATGGGCAAATACAAGAACAAATGTGGTCTGAGAGAGTGCCATGGAGTAAGTAAAGCTGGCCTATGATTTACCACAAATTACTGGCCATAGTTGGTTTTTAAGCGAGACATGAAAAGTGATTAGGACATTGAACTTTTAGGCGCATATAAATAACAAATAAACCATTCAGTTATGTTATGTGTAACAATCAGTGAGTACTGACTAAATGGCTAAAAAATTCATACTGTGCCTTTTTCCCCTGTCTTTTCTCTAGAATGGCCACATCTGTTGCTCAGTGGATCCACAGTGCCTTCAGGAACTGTGAGGTTAACTGTCTCACTGGAAATTTCTGTTTAAAGAATGTTCTTTCATTAAAAAGACAAAAAAAAAAAAAAAAAGGTAAAACTTAAAAGTGGATGATTTGTGGGCAGCTAAGTGCAGCATTGTTATTAGCTGAGTGAACTTTCAATTATGAAATTCATGGAGCTTGAGAAAATCACAAAAGGAAAAGGCTTGGGGCAAAACTGGACCAGAATTCCACCTCAACGGTGTCTGACGTCAAACATGTAGGAGAATGGGTGTGAAATACATACCATGACATCGTGACCCCTGGACATAAAGCCTGAGCTTATGGGAGCTTTGGAAGCCTCTGGCTTCACCGGTGCAGAAAATACTCTTCTAGATCAGAATCTTCATGAATCAGTTCAGTTCTTCACTGCAAAAAATTAAATGTAAGGCAGTGAATGAGTTCTATTTTCAGAAGCAAAGCAAAGAAGCTGTAACATGTTATATGTACAATATACACTCTGAGAAGAAATCTGAAACATTATTGTCATGATAAAAATAATGCACAGGCATGGTTACTTAATATTTTCTAACAAGAGAACTCATCCCTATTTCCTTGTTTTACTGCACTTAATATTTGGTTGAATTTGTTCAGTATAAGCTCGTTCTTGTGTAAAATTAAATAAATATTTCTCTTACCTTATAACATGTCCCAGTGTTTGCTTAATGTGTTCCTTTTCCCCAAACATTCTTCCACATACAAATTGTTTTCTAGTTCTGCTGATGAAACACTCCCAACTCCCAAACTGAAAGGTGATTTTTGCTATATTACATGCCTAAATGGGGGGTGTGAAGGAGACCTTTGTTCTGCCTCTGTGGATTCGCTAGGTTGCCTTTTACCCTACCTCATATCCTGGGGACTGACTTATGTACATCATATTAATAGGTTCTGTCGTCCTCTGAATTTTGATTCAGTCTGACTAGTGGCGACCACCAGCAGGATTTCAGAAAGAGAAAGTTTGACTATTACCCTGCTGGCTCCTCTCGGGTCAGGTCACTGCCAGATTAGCTGTGTCAGTGAAGGTGACGTCTCCTGACAGCTGGCCCTCCCTGTTCAGCTACTCTCTCCCAACTTCTGTTTGCTTCTCCTGGCTTAAGGGATGATAACAACTCTGGCTGCTTTGTCTTTGTGGGTACCTGCTCAGTTTCTTGCTTCCCCTGTTTCCTTTTGCCTCTTTAGAAATGGTCCCTCTGTTAAACTCTCTTTAATTAGCCAGCTTGAGCGTGCCATCTGTTTCCTGCCAGGACTCTAACTGATGTCCATAAGGAAAGGAATATGTGAGGGTTGGGAATCTCTTCAAAAATTCGTCCTTCACAGTTTGATATAAAAATTTAAAGAATCCCAATGTTAGGAGGGATTATGATATTACATGTTAAAATTTTTGATGCACCAGAATCTCAGGAGGAAAAAGTAAACTTACAGATGCTCAATAGTGATGGTAAATACAATATTGCCCTATTCAAAGAAATACAAATCTTATTAAATTTTAGTTGCATAGAGACTTCTTTAAAGGAAAGAATGGAAGTGGACAAGATGTAACTCCCACAAGCTATGGAAAAGGTAAAGTGGCATTTAACTGCCTTTCCCCCATTGCTATGAAAATAACCTCATATGAGCCGAGCTAAAGGATAATTTATAAATGTCTTAATACTTTGGCATATGTAGTATTTACTGAATGTGTCAATTCAAGTATCTCTCAGTATTCCCTGGACTTATAAATGTTTTTTTTCTGCAGCCTGTTTATACTTGACTAAAAATTTCAGCAGAGCATAAAGTTTATTTTGAGCAGGTATTATTTACTGTGGAAACTAGCAATTTAGTCTCCAAAAAGATATTAATTTGAAAGTTTTTCCACGTATTTTTTCCTTATATAGATTTGGGATTTCATATAAATCTCCATAAAAATATTTTTTATTGATAACTTGCTTTTCTGAGAAACGTATGAAATGTGTGCATTTGCATGTGTGTGTACTTGTATCCACACTCACAGTTTACATCCATATACTTGGATATACTCATCAGTTAGATGTTTTATGCCTTCTAGAAGAAGAAACAAGGTGGAATTGCACACTCCCACTCTGTCATAAGTGTAGGGCTCTGAGTGTATTGGTGGTTTTCAGAGCCTGGTTTCTATAGACTTCTGAAAGAAAGGGAACTCATAACATTGAGAAGAAAAGAGGGAGAAAATAAGATTATGTTCTTCCAAGGACTATTAAAGCAATAAATGTGTTCAGATTGAATTTTTTACTTCAAGGTTTATCCCATAAATAATAGATACTCAGGAGAATTGCTGTTTACCCAGGCGAGCAGTAATCAATTGCTTCTTAAGGACTTTGTTCTTTGAAAAAGAGGTTGTTAAATGCCCTATTTCTTACTCTGGAGATAATTGGCAAAATGCCATGGTTGAATTATGCCAGTGTTGTGGGGAAGTGAGAACTAAGAAGCATGAATTTAATTTGGGGGTGCTTGGTTCTTTTAAGAGCAGCCTTTGGTGGAAAAAGTCTTTACTACATTTCCTTTATTTTCCCTTTTCTGAAAGAAAAAAAACACAAGAATATTTGAATATGATTCTTTGGTCATTCATGAATGGTAATACATGTCATTTGTCATCCTTTTCAAAAGACTACCATATTGCTGTTTCCTTTGCCTTATATAGTGGTAAGGAGAATCACATATTATTGTTCAATATGATCCAAGCAGTATCATCTAACTCCTTTCATCTCCCAGTAGCTTGGTTAAGACAAAGTTGAGACACCTTGTAATTGGCCTTAAAAAAATGGATGGTATATCAAAGCTCTAAAACAGCAATCGATTCTCTGTATATTGGAGTAGCAGAAGTTATTCAGTTGAACAAAACTGAGATTACATGTGCGGAATAAAAAATAAGCTTCAAGTCACTAAGGATTACCCCAAAAGCTCCATGTTTCTGACTAGTTAAGAATTCCTCTGGAGATCAACAGGTCCCACAGACACTTGCATGGTCCCAGTTCTGTTAACCTAGCACTGAGCACTGATAAGATCAACCTTTATTAGAGCAAGACTTTTTGTTTTTCTTGTTTTTCAAATGTAAAGTGTTAGTGGCACAGTGGTAGATTGATCTCAGAGAGATTCATGCCGAAAAGATCCCTGAAGGCAATAAGTGAATGTTATGCTCTGTATACACTTCATTCACTGAACACTCCCACTGTGTAGTCACTCTGTTGCGTCAAGTTGTCTCATTGTGTTCTTACTGACCTTTCAATATTGATGGACCGTTTTCTGCCCTAGAATTCAATATCTTCCATAAAGGAATTGTCACCTCTTTGCAGAATAATTGCCCTTACTTAACAGACATAACAGGTAGAAAAACAGGAGAGCTTTGAGCTACAATGGTTCTGGATATGTGGTGAAATATATTGGCAAAGAATAGCACCATTGGAAGAGTTTGGAATAAGATAATTTGAGTTTCAGTTTCCTATATATCTTGTATTTGCCAAGAGGCTGTGGCAACTCCTCCAAGCCTTTTATCTTTGTGCTGGGATTAAATCATGGTTCAAGAGATTGTTTGCATGGCAGATTCTTAAGTCCTTCTTTATTTTGAATGACAAATGGCACAATATATTACTGTCACCCCCAAAATATTACATTTAAAACATGCTCTCCTTTTATCTCCAGTGCTAGGTGCTTTAATAAAACACTCTGGACTCAGAGTGTGACTAGATGTAGAAATAGAAATGGTAACAAGTTTATTTTTGACTAACTTTCTTTCTCTTTCACAAAAAAACAGGAAAGCAGAAATATAAATAGGGAAAGCAGAAAACCAGAAAACATAATTTTCTTCAAAATATATAAGGAATTCAGGAATAAGTTTATCAAAAGAAATTCATGGTCTTGTGGAAAAATAAAAAACCACAGTGAACAAATCTTTTTGAAATCCTAGAATATACCTAGGCACTGCCTGAAGAGTTTGCATAATGAACCAATTTCACTGCAACAGTATAAATGCCACAATGTGTAGAGTGTGTACAGAGTGGAAACATCTGCATGTTGCCTTCCTCATGGAGTTTACATCCTTATGGGGGGCAGAGAATTAAATAAATGGATGCTATGCCAGGAGAAGATAGGTGCTATGAAGAATTAAGCTGAGTGGAGCAGTGATACGGACAGGCGATAGTTTAGATAGGGTGGGGATGAAGTCTTCTCTAAGATAAAGTGACATCAGAGCAAACACTGGAATGAAGTGAGGCAGTGAGGCATCTGCGCATCGCAGGGAGAGAATGACAGGCCAAGGGAGTGTGTGAACAGGTCTGAGATGGGCGCATCCTTATATGCCGTGTGAGTGGAGTGGGCAAGCTGAGACTTACAGAGGATGTGGTCAGGGAAGTGGCTGGTGACGAAATCACATAGGTCTTCCTAGGCCATCGTTAGCGATTAGCATTTTTATTCTTTGTGATTTGGAAGCTGTTAGAGAGTTTTGAGCATAGCTGTGACACAGTCTAACGACAATTAAAGAATTAACCTAGGCCATTTGTGGAGAATAAGACAAGGTAAGTGGACAGGGTGAGGGGGTGTGCTGAGCATGGGTGTAGGAGGTACATTTATGCTGCAGAATTTCCAACAAGATGATAATAATAGGCTAGGAAGGTAGCGTTGAGGGTGAGAAGAAAGAAACATTTAACATTAGAGATCTACTTAATTGAAAAAAAATGGGTAGGAAGACTACGTGTCAAAAAAGTGTCAATTCTCCCCAGTAGTTCTAGTAAGAAAAAAAAAATTCTAAACTATTATGGAAAAGCAAATGGCCAGGAATATTTTGAAGAATTATATCTAAGGGCAGGGAAGAACGTATATCATTTATCTATATTTCATATATCATCTATCTTGGTATCCTACCATACATCAAGAGTATAAAGCTATAGAAATTGAGTCATTGTTATGGGAATAAATGGAAGACAGGTCAATATATAACAGCACCAAGACTTCAGAAAGCATCCCATACACAAATGGATGTTTCATATGTAACAGGTTATGCTGAAGAATTGAGCATGTGGAAATTGCCTATGGAAAAGCAAAAACATAAAATTATGGCCTTATTTCACATAAATCAATCCCACATAGATTAAGGACCTCAATATAAGAAGCAAAACAAATTTATGAAGAGATTTTAGGAGAATGCTTTTTGACCTTGGGATGGTTTAAAATAAACTCAAAAGGCATATATCATAAAATCATAGTTAAATTCTACTATATGAAGTAGATGAAAAGACAGGCCATAGGCTGGGAAAGATATTGGCTTTATATATGATCACAAAGGACTGGCAACTGGAATGTATGTATTTAAAAACTCCTAAAAAGGAGAAGAGTACAAAACATCCAATAGAAAAATGGGCAGAAGACACACATAGGTGTTTCACAACACAGGAAACCCTAAAATGGCTAATAAATGTTGTGAACATTTGCTTGGGCTCCCTAGTCATCAGATGAGTTTATTTTAAAACCACAATGACAAAATATTTTAAAAAATCATCAAAATTAAAAATAATAACACCAGTTGTTGGTGAGAATGTGAAACAACCTGAAGCCTTGCACACCAGTAGTATGTATTATACATTATATATATCTCCACACCACTTTGGGGGCAGTTTTGTGATACCTGAAGTTGAGGGTGTGCACTTGTCATGACCCAGCATGTACTCCTAAGTTTATGATCTAGAGCTGCACTGTCCTATATAGTAGACATTGGTCATTTTTGGCTATTAATTAAAATTAAATTAAAATTCAATTCCTCAGTTGCATGAGCAAATTTGAAGGACTCAGTATCCACTCTGTGACCAGTGGTTAGTGGCTACTTTATAGACAGCACAAAGATATTTCTATCACCATAAAAATTTCTAATGGACAGCATTGTTCTATAGGAATTGTCAAAGAAGTATATAAGAAGACATGGAAAAAATATTCATAATAGCATATTTGCAAGAAAGCTCTAGAAATCACTCAAATGTCAATCAGTGAAATCAGTTGTAAATAAAATGTGATACATTTATATTTTGGAATACTCTAAAGGATGAAAATGAATAAGAACTACATTTAGAAACATGGATGAATCTCAGACACATGTTCAGAAAAAACAAGATGCAAATAAAAAAGGAAAGCATAACAGTATTCACACAATAATTTTGAATGTGTAAAATGTATTATATCTATGCAAATATAAATATTTTAAAATGCATGGAAATGACAAACATCAAATTAGGATAATGGTTGTCTTTTAGAGGTTGAAGAGGGGTGTCAGGTACCCAGGGTGCATACCTGTGTTGGTAATGTCTGTTTATTGCTTTATTCCATATATATTCCAATATTTCAGAATAGCGCTATCTATTGCTGTGTGTGTGTTTAGTCACTCTGTCGTGTCCGACCCTTTGTGATCCATGGACGGTAGCCCGCCAGGCTCCTCTGTCCATGGAATTCTCCAGGCAAGAATAAGTCGAGTGAGTTGCCATTCCCAGGGGATCTTTCCAACCCCGGGATTGAACCTGGGTCTCCTGCATTGCAGGCAGATTCTCTACCATCTGAGCAACCAGGGAATCTCTTCAGGTAAATGAATTTATAAATTGATTAAATGTGTTTTTATTTATATATCTATACCCAAAACTAAGCCAGTTGGTTTCTCACATGTACATATGGAAGCCTCAAGATTTGTGGAAAAACAAGGCTTTAAATGAATATACACGGTAACACCTACAAGGTCTCTATTATTAATTATGTATGTAAATAAATACAATATTATTCCTTTGTTGTTTGGTTTAGTTGCTGAGTCCTGTTCCACTCTTTTGCAACCTCAGGGACTATAGCCCGCTAGGCTCCTCTGTGCATGGGGTTTCTCAGCAAGAATACTGGAATGGGTTGCCATTTGCTCCTCCAGGGGATCTTTCCAACCCAGGGATAAAACCTGAATCTCTTTCATTGCAGGCAGATTCTTTCCCACTGAGCCTGAAGACAAATAATGAAAGAAAAATAGTTACATGACCTTACCACCTTTGGTACTTCTTTTATTTTTCTTTGTTCTTTGTCAAATATTTGCATATGCAGTCATAGTATTTTTAATTCCACTTCTTGCATAGCATTTTATTGTAAACAACTTATATTATTGTATGTTTACAGGATTTCAATGACTGTTAAATATTTCATTGATTTGTTAGAAATATAGTTTATTTCCTTTGAACTTTTTCACTATTACAGATACTGCTGCAATGTATATATTTTAAAACTATGTTAGTCTGTAGACTGTATTATTAACAATAGATTTAATGAAGCAAGTTATAAACTATTCTAATGGCATGGTTTAGCTTTTTTTAAATGAGGTGCATTTGATGTACAACATTATATAAGTTTTAGGTGTACAACAGAGTGATCCATAATTTTCAAAGAATTTGCTTCATTTATAGCAATTATAAAATTGGCTATATTCCTGTGTTGCACAATATGTCATTATAGCTTATTTATTTTATACACAGTAGTTTACAACTCTTAATCCTCTATCCCTATCTTGGTTCAGTTTGGTTTATTGTTTGTCCAAAGGCTGTGCCAAGGAAACAGTGCCACTGGTGTTTTATGCCATTACTTTCAAAACAACTTATATGCCACCATTGAATGTTATATGCCACCACTGAATATTAGTTTAATTTTAGTCTTCTATTATGGTTTTTTATAGGTGTAAAATGGTACATTGCTGCTTTAATTTTAATTTTTTTAATAGGTGAGGTTAAACTTATGCAGGCATTGTAATTTTCTACTTAATGTCCTTTGTTCATATATCTCTGATGCTTTGATCAATGGATGGTGAAAGTGAAAGTGACTCAGTCGTGTCTGACTCTATGGAATTCGCCAGACCAGAATACTGCAGTGGGTAGCCTTTCTCATCTCCAAGGGATCTTCCCAACTCAGGGATCCAACCCAGGTCTCCAGCATTGCCAGTGGATTCTTTACCAGCTGAGCCACCAGGAAAGCCCCAGAATAATGGAATTGGTAGCCCATCCCTTCTCCAGTGGATCTTCTTGACCCAGGAATCAGACTGGAGTCTCCTGCACTTCAGGCAAATACCTTACCAGCTGAGCTACCAGGGAAGACCCAAGTCTAGTCAATTGGTGGTAGTGGTGGTATAATCACTAAGTCGTGTACAACTCCTCGCAACCCCGTGGACTATAACCCAACAGGCTCCTCTGTCCATGGGATTTCCGAGGCGAGAATACTGGAGTGGGTTGCCATTTCCTCCTCCCAGGGGTCTTCCTGACCCAGGGATCAAACTCATGTCTCCTGTTTGGTAGGCAGATTCTTTACCACCGAGCCACCTGGGGAGCCTGCTTTTATTATTTACACATAAGATAAACTATAAAAAGATATCATGTGTAATTGTTGGAAATCCTTGAACAGATTTTTACCAATGTTTTTCTCAAAATGTTGTTACTTTTTATAGTTTACTTATTTTCATTTTTAGTATAAAGAATTTCAATATGTATCACTGATGGTTACTTTTATAATCTCTTATATTTCTTCAAAATTCATATTATTATATCTCCAAATAGCTCCCTATGCACATTCCATAAATGTGGAACTCTCCACCTCCAGAAACTATCCAAGAACTATTAAATTTCTTAATTTATGTCATGTTGGTCTTAATTCTACTCACTGGGCCATATTAACTCCTCTTTAAACAGTCCCCTTAAACCCTTTTCTTCCACTATTAAATCCTCTAATTCCTTTAATCTGTCTTGAGGAAAAGAAATCTCAGTTGTTTTCGTCTAGATGTCCTCCTTTGTTCATATACCCGAGTACGTGTCATGCCCAGAACCAAACAACATATTCCAGGAGGAATCGCTCCAGCCAAAGACACACTTGGTTTTGGACCTGAGACTATAAATTAGGGCTCTTTTACTGAACATCTCTATTCTACAGAGAAGAAAAAATTTTCTCTCCCAACTCACCAACTGAACTCTTCTGATACATTTTAAATTCATAAAAAGTTATTATGTTAAAAAGAGAACATTCATATTCAAATTATATTCTCCCATGTGTGTTTACAAAACTGTCTTTCTTACAGCATATGCAATGTATAAAATCGTATTCTGTTTGGTAGTATTTCACTATTCCATAAAGAATACAATCACATGTATTTTCTACTTCAAATTCAAATCCACTAGAATTTTTCTAGTAATTTGGGCTTTTCGTCTCCTACTAAATACATTTCTCAGTACAGATCCTTGTGTGTCATTTTATCATCTCTCAAATATATTCCAAAGGAAGCTAACTTTGTCTGTTATGAATAAAATAGGCTGATTTTATTTTAGTAATTTGAAATATTTTAACTATGAAGCAAAACCGATACAAACAGAATCTTATCACTTTGGTGTAATTCTCACTCTCATTGAGCAGGACACCAGTGAAAAACACTTTGTTAGGTGACAACTGACAAGAAACACAAGAGTTTGAACTAACACATTTGGCTCATGTTTTTTGAATGTTAGTTTTCATTATTCTATATGTGTCACACGTCAATCTTTACAGAATTTTATCTGCCTTTATTTTCCTTCATGGAAAGCTGCTTACAGTTTGACTTTTATCAAAAGTGAACTGTTTTGCTTACCTGTTACTTTACGTTTTTTTTAATTACTTTTATTAAAAGTTACTCTTCCTCCTATTATAGTTGATAACTACCACTTTGTCACTGTTCTGAGAGAAGACAGTGTTCTGTTTCACCTCTTAAAGAATTTCTTTCTTTCTTCTTTTATTTTTTTATATTAGAGTATAATTGCTTTACAATGTCGTATTAGCGTCTGCCGTACAGCAGAGTGAATCAGCTATATGTGTATATATATGCATATATATGTGTATCTATATATCTCCCCTCTTTTTTAAGCCTCCCTCCCAACCTCACCTCTGGGTCATCACAGAGCACCGAGTTGAGCACCCTGCTCGACACAGCAGCTTCTCACTAGCTGTCTATTTTACACATGGTGGCCCAGACGGTAAAGCGTCTGCTTATAATGTGGGAGACCCGGGTTCGATCCCTGGGTTGGGAAGATCCCCTGGAGAAGGAAATGGCAACCCACTCCAGTATTCTTGCCTGGAGAATCCCACGGACGGAAGCGCCTGGTAGGCCACAGTCCATGGGGTCTCAAATAGTCGGACACGACTGAGCGACTTCACTTTCACTCCCAGTGTGTATAAGTCTGTGATAGTCTCTCCGTTTGTCCCACCCTCTCCTTCCCCCGTATCCACAAGTCCACTCTCTATGTCTGCATCTCTATTCTTGTCCTGCAAATAGTTCCTTGGTACCGTTTTGCTAGATTCCATATATATGCATTAATATATGATATTTTATATCATTTTCCTCTTTCCAACTTAACTTCACTCTGTATGACAGACTTTAGGTTCATCTACATTACTACAAATGATCCAGTTCCATTCCTTTTTATGACAGCAATATTCCATTGTGTATATAATATATATATTCCACATCTTCTTTATTCATTCATCTGTCAATGGGCTTTTAGGCTGCTTTCATGCCCTGGCTATTATAAACAGTGCTGCAATGAACACTGGGGTACATGTGTCTTGTTGAATTATGATACTCTCAGATGATATGCCCAGTAGTGTGATTGCTGGCTCATATGATAGTGATATTCTTAGCTTTTTAAGGAATCTCCATACTGTTCTCTGTAGTGGCTGTATCAATTTACATTCCCACCAGTAGTAGTAGACAGTTCCCTTTTTTCCACATCCTCTCCAGCACTTACAGTTTGTAGCTTTTTTGACGATGGCTATTCTGACCAGTGTGAAGTGATACGTCATTGTAGGTTTGATTTGCATTTCTCTAAGAATGAGTGGGAGAAGGAAATGGCAACCCACTCCAGTATTCTTGCCTGGAGAATCCCAGGGACAGAGGAGCCTGGTGGGCTGCTGTCTATGGGGTCGCACAGATTCGGACACGACTGAAGTGACTTAGCAGCAGCAGCAGCAAGAATGAGTGATGTTGAGCATCCTTTTATGTATTTGTCAGCCATCTGTATGTCTTTGGAGAAATGTCTATTTGCATCTTCCACCCATTTTTTTATTGGGTTCTTTGCCTTTTTGATACTGAGCTGAATAAGCTGCTAGTATATTTTGGAGATTAATCCTTCGTGAGTTGCTTCGTTTGCAGATAATTTCTCCCCTTCTGAGGATTGTCTTTTCATCTCATTTATGTTTTCCTTTGCTGTGCAAAAGCTTTTAAGTTTAATTAGGTCCAATTTGTTTATTTTTGTTTTTCTTTCATCACTCTAGGAGAGGGGGTCAAAGAGAATCTTGCTGCAAATTATGTCAAAGAGTGTCCTGCCTGTGTTTTCCTCTGAGAGTTTTATTGTGTCTGGTCTTACATTTAGGTCTTTAATCCATTCAGGGTTTATTTTCATGTATGGTGTTAGGAATTCCTGTTTTCTAATTTCATTCTTTTACATGTAGTTGTCCAGTTTTCCCAGAACCATTTATTGAACAGGCTGCTTTCCCCCTTTTTATATTCTTGCCTCATTTGTCAGGGATAAAGGGCCTGTAAGTGTATGGGTTTATTTCTGGACTTTCTGTCTTGTTCCTTCGATCTATATTTCAGTTTTTATGCTAGCACCATACTGTCTGGATTAATGTAGCTTTAGAGTATAGTCTGAAGTCAGAGAGATTGATTCTTCCAGCTCCATTTTTCTTTCTCAAGACTGCTTTGGCTATTCGAGGTCTTTCATGTTTCCATATAAACTATAAAATTTTAAGTTCTAATTCTGTGAAAAATGTCACTGGTAATTTGATAGGTATTGCTTTGAATCTATAGAGTGCTTTGACTAGTATAATCATTTTCAAAATATTAATACTTATTTCTCCATCTGTTTGTGTCAATCTTTGATTTCTTTCATCAGTGTCACATAGTTTTTTTTTAGTAAAGGCTTTTTGTCCCTTTGGGTAGGTATATTCCTAGATGTTCTATTCTTTTTTTGTGATGGTAAATGAAATTGCTTCCTTAATTTCTCTTTCTGATTTTTTATTATTAGTGCATAGGAATGCAAAAGATTGTTATGTATTAACTTTGTATCCTGTGACTTTACTGAATTCATTGATTAGCTCTAGTAGTTTTCTGGTGACATCTTTAGGATTTTCTATGTATAGTATCATATTATCTGCAAACTGACGATTTTATTTCTTTTCGAATCTAGATTTCTTTCATTTCTTTTTCTTATCTGATTGCCATAAACCTTACAGAATTTTTTAAAATTCTGCTTGTTCTAATGCAAAGGTGAGCATCATAGGGATAGATATGAGTATGGAAGCAATGAAGAGTGTGGAAAGTTTATTAGGTGACTTTATCATCATCATCATTAATTTTATGTGCTTTATTTCCAAAACAGAGAATGGCTTTTACTTCTTCTTCTCCTTAAGAAATTATATTTGTCTGGAAAATATTAGATGTTAAATCTTATTCTTTCTTCAGTTTTCAGCAAGAGTAATTCCCCTCCTACTCCAGATTACTTTTATTTAAATGAATTAGTTACTCCTACTGAATATACTTGAAAAGAGGATTCATGTCCCACTCATCTTAAGCTTTCAAACAGTGCAGAGGTTAGCATAGAATAGAATCTCTATCAATAATTTTATGCTCTAGATTTTTCCCAGATTTATTGAGGTATAATTGACCCAAAAAATTTAATATGTTTAAAATGTGTATCACAATGAATTGCCATATGTTTACATTGTGAAACGATTTCTACCTCTTGTTAATTAACACATTGCAGTCACTCAGTCATGTCAGACTCTTTGTAACCCCATGGGCTGCAGCACTCCAGGCTTCCCTGTCCAGCACTAACTCCTGGAGCATACTCAAGCTCACGTCCATCGAGTCGGTGATGCCATCCAACCATCTCATCCTCTGCCATCCCCGTCTCCTCCTGGGTTCAATCTTTCCCAGCATCAGGGTCTTTTCCTGTCAGGTGGCCAAAATATTGGAGTTTCAGCTTCAGCATCAGTCCTTCCAATGAATATTCAGGGCTGATTGCCTTTAAGATTGACGGGTTTGATCTCCTTGCAGTCCAAGGGACTCTCAAGAGTCTTCTCCAACACCACAGTTCAAAAACATCAATTCTTCAGCACTCAGCTTTCATTATAGTACAACTCTCCCATCCATATATTACTATGGAAAAACCATAACTTTGATTAGACAGGCCTTTTTTGATAAAGTAATGTCTCTGCTTTTTAATATGCTGTCTGGATTGATCCTAGCTTTTCTTCCAAGGAGCAACTGTCTTTTAATATCATGGCTGCAGCCACCATCTGCAGTGATTTTGGAGCCCCCCAAAATAAAATCTGTCACTGTTTCCGTTGTTCCACCATCTATTTGTCGAGAAGTGATGAGGTTGGATGCCATGATCTTAGTTTTTTGAATGTTGAGTTTTAAGCCAACTTTTTCACTCTCCTCTTCCACTTTCATCAAGAAGCTCTTTATTTCTTCCCTTTCTGCCATAAGGGTGGTATCATTTGAGTATCTGAGGTTACTGATATTTCTCCCGGCAATCTTGATGCCAGCTTGTGCTTCATCCAGCCCAGCATTTTGCATGATGTATTCTGCATATAAGTTAAATAAGCAGGGTGACAAAATGCAGCTTTGATGTACTCCTTTCCTGATTTGGAACCAGTCTGTTGTTCCATGTCTGGTTCTAACTGTTGCTTCTGGACCTGCAGATTTCTCAGGAGGCAGGTCAGGTGGTCTGGTATTCCCATCTCTTTAAGAATTTTTCAGTTTGTTGTGATCCACACAGTCAAAGGCTTTAGTGTGGTCAATAAAGCAGAAGTAGATTGTTTTTCTGGAACTCTCTTGCTTTTTTGATGATACTATGGATGTTGGCACTTTGATCTCTGGTTCCTTTGCCTTTTCTAAATCCAGCTTGAACATCTGGAAGTTCATGATTCATGTACTGTTGAAGCCTTGCTTGAAGAATTTTGAGCATTACTTTGCTTGTGTGTGAGATGAGTACAATTGTGAGGTAATTTGAACATTCTTTGGCATTGTCCTTCTTTGGGATTAGAATGAAAACTGACCTTTTCCAGTCCTGTGGCCCCTTTTGAGTTTTACAAATTTGCTGGCATGTTGAGTGCAACACTTTCACAGCATCATCTTTTAGGATTTGAAATAGCTCAACTGGAATTCCATCACCTCCACTAGCTTTGTTTGTAGTGATGCTTCCTAAGGTCCACTTGACTTCACATTCCAGGATGTCTGGCTCTAGGTGAGTGATCACACCATCATGATTATCTGGGTCAGGAAGATCTTTTTTGTGGTTCTTTTGTGTATTTTTGCCACCTCTTTTTAATATCTTCAGCTTCTGTTAAGTCTATATTATTTCTCTCCTTTATTGTGCCCATCTTTGCAGGAAATGTTCCCTTATTCTCTCAAATTTTCTTGAAGAGATCTCTATTCTTTCCCATTCTATTGTTTTCCTCTATTTCTTTGCATTGATCACTGAGGAAGGCTTTCTTATCTCTCCTGGCTATTCTTTGGAACACTGCATTCAAATTGGTATATCTTCCCTTTTCTCCTTTGCCTTTAGTTTCTCTTATTTTCTCAGCTATTTGTAAGGCCTCCTCAGGAAACCATTTTACCTTTTTGCATTTCTTTTTCTTGGGGATGGTCTTGATCACTGCCCCCTGTACAATGTCACAAACCTCCATCCATAGTTCTCCAATCACTGTGTCTATCAGATCTAATCCCTGGAATCTGTCACTTCCACTGTATAATTGTAAGAGATTTGATTTAGGTCATCCCTGAATGGTCTAGTGTTTTTCCCTACTTTCTTCAATTTAAGTTGAATTTTGCAATAAGGAGTTCATGATCTGAGCCACAGTCAGCTCCTGGTCTTGTTCTTGCTGCTGACTATATAGAACTTCTCCATCTTTGGTTACAGAGACTATAATGAATCTTACTTTGGTATTGACCATCTGGTGATATCCATGTGTAGAGTCTTCTTTTGTGTTGTTGGAAGAGGGTATTTGCTATAACCAGTGCATTCTCTTGGCAAAACTCTATTAGCCTTTGCCCTGCTTCATTCTGTACTCCAAGGCCAAATTTTCCTGTTACTCCAGGTTCTCTCTTGACTTCCTACTTTTGCATTCCAATCACCTATGATGAAAAGAACATCTTTTTTGGGTATTAATTCTAGGAGGTCTTGTAGGTCTTCATAGAACTGTTCAACTTCAGATTCTTCAGCATTACTGGTTGGAGCATAGACTGGCATTACTGTGATTATGAATGATTTGCCTTGGAAATGAACAGAGATCATTCTGTCATTTTTGAGATTGCACCCAAGTGCTACATTTTGGACTCTTTTGTTGACTATGAGGACTACTCCATTTCTTCTAAGGGGTTCTTGCTCACAGTCATAGATATAATGGTTATCTGAATTAAACTCACACATTCCAGTTCATTTTAGTTCACTGATTCCTAAAATGTTGATGTTCACTTTTGCCATCTCCTGTTTGACCATTTCTAATTTGCCTTGGTTCATGGACCTAACATTCCAGGTTCCTATGCAATGGTGCTCTTTATAGCTTCAGACTTTACTTCCATCACCAGTCACATCCACAACTGGACATTGGTTTTGCTTTGCCTCCCTCTCTTCATTCTTTCTGGAGTTATTCCTCCACTCTTCTCCAGTAGCATATTGGGCACCTACCGACCTGGGGAGTTCATCTTTCAGTGTCCTATCTTTTTGCTTTTCATACTGTTCATGAGGTTCTCAAGGCAGGAATACTGAAGTGGTTTGCCATTCCCTTTTCCAGCCAACCACGTTTTGTCAGAACTCTCCATCTTGACCCTTCCATCCTGAGTGGCCCTATACAGCATGGCTTATAGTTTCACTGATTTAGACAAGGCTGTCATCCATGTGATCAGTTTGATTAGTTTTCTGTGATTGTGGTTTTCATTCTGTCTGCCCTCTGAAGGATGAGGATAAGAGGTTTATGGATGCTTCCTGATGGGAGAGAATGACTGTGGTGGAAACTGGGTCTTGTTCTGATGATTGGGGCCATATCAGTAAATTTTTAATCCAATTTTCTGTTCATGAGTGGAGCTGTGTTCGCTCCCTGGTGTTTGACTTGAGGCCAGACACCTATGGAGGAGGAAATGAAGATAATGGTGACCTACTTCAACAGGTCCTGTGCACACACTTCCACACCCAGTGCCCCCGTCCCTCCAGCAGGCCAGTGCAGACCCACACCTCTACTGGAGACTCCTAGACACTCACAGGTAAGTCTGGGTCAGCCTCTGTGGGTTCACTGCTCCTTTCTCCCGGGTCCTGGTGCAGACAAGATTTTGTTTGTGCCCTCCCATAGTCTGTTTCCCGAGTCTTGTGTAAGTTCTGTAATCAAATCCCCATGCCCTCCAAAGTCAAACTCTCTGGGGTTTCTCAGTCCCTTTGCCAGATCCCCCGGTTGGAAAATCTGTTGTGGGTCCTAGAACTTTCTTAACAGTGAAGACTTTCTTTGGTAAAAATTGTTCTGCAGTTTGTGGATCATCTGCTCACTGGCTCTGTGGTGGGGTTAATGGCGACCTCCTCCAAGAGGGCTTATTCCACAGGCTGTGTACCCAGGTAACTGCCCCCAGAGCCCCTTTCCCTTGTGACAGGCCACTGTCTTGTACCTTGCTGGCTTGTACCTCCACAGGAGACTCAAGTACAGGTCTGGCTCAGTCTCTGTGGAGTCTCTGGATCCTGGCGTGCACAAGATTTTGCTTGAGCCCCCCAAGCAAATCTGGTGGGTATGGGGTTTGATTCTAAATGTGATTTTGCCCCTCCTACCACCTTTCTGGGACTTCTCCTTTGCCCTTGAACATGAGGTGTCTTTTTTTAGTGGGGTCCAACATTCTCCTGTCCATGGTTGTTCAGCAGCGACTTGTAATTTTGGAGTTCTCACAGGAGAAAATGAGCGCATGTCCTTCTACTCGGCCATCTTGCCTTTGCCTTGTAATGTAGCACATTACATTCATTATATATATGTGTGTGTGTGTGTGTGTGTGCGCGCATACACATACACATACACACACGCACATACATATACAGACACATAAAGAAAGAGAAGAGAAGGAAAAGAAGAAGGAGAAAGAGGTGGAAGAAGGAGGAGAAGGGGAGGAGAAAAAGGAGAGGAAGAAGAAAGAGAAAAAGAATATTTAAGTTCTACTTTATTAGCAAATTCAATTACATGACACGTTGTTTTCAACTATAGTCACCATGATGTATTTATATACTCAGATTTTATTCATCTTATAGCTGAACATTTATATTCCTTTACCAATTTCTCCCTATATCTCCCATTCCTTAACCACTGGTAATTTTTTTTATACTCTCTGCTTTTATGAGTTTGATATTTTATTTTAAACTTCATGCAGTGTATGTCTTTGTTTGGCTTGTTTCACATAGCATACTGCTCATAAGGTCCATCTTTGTTGTTGCAAACTGCAGGACTGCCTTCTTTTTCATGCCTGAATAATAGTCATACACATATATGTATATATACATAGGCATATATGTATTCTATCCAGTCATCCATTGAGAAACATAAAGTTTGTTTCTATATCTTGGCTTCTGTGGATAATGCTGCAGTGAACAGGGTAATGAAGATATCTGAGATCCTGTTTCCATTTCCTTTGAAATTTCACTCAGAAGTGAGATTGCTGGATCACAAGGTTATTTTAAATCTTTGAGGAAATGTTATATTCTTTTCCATGGAGATGGTACCAATTTACATTCCCAACAATACTCAAGGGTTCCCTTTTCTCCACATTCTTGCCAAAATTTGTCTTTCTGATGATAGCCATTCTAATGGGTGTGAGGTCATTTGTGGCTCAGTCACTCAGTTGTATCTGACTCTTTGCTATCCCACGGACTGCAGCATGCCAGGCTTCCCTGCTTTTCACTCTCTCCTGGAGTTTGCCCAAACTCATGTCCATTGAGTCAGTGATGCCATCCAACCATCTCATCCTTTGTCACCCCCTTCTCCTCCTGCCCTCAATCTTTCCCAGCAAAAGGGACTTTTCCAATGAGTGAGCTCTTCACATCAGGTGGCCAAAGTATTGGAGCTTCAGCTTTTGCATCAGTCCTTCCAATGAATATTCAGGGTTGATTTCCTTTAGGATTGACTGGTTTGATACCCTTGCTGTCAAATCTCATTATAATATTGATTTGCAATTCCCTGATCATTAGTGATATTGGGCACATTTTCATGTATCTGTTGGACATCAATATATCTTCTTTGGGAAAATATTCATAAAATCATCTGCCCATTTCTTAATCAAATGTTTCTGGTTTTTGCTATTGAGTTGTGTGAGTTCTTTATATTTATTTTCAATATGAACCCCTTATTATATATATGATGTGCATATATTTCTTCTCATTTCTTCTTTTCTCATAATGAAAAAGTTGCCTTTTCATTATGTTGGTAGTTTTCTTTGCAGTAAAGAAGCTTTTTAGTTTGAGGTGGCCTAACTTGTTTATTTTTCCTTTTACTGCTTTTGCTGTTGGTTTCAAGCCCCAAGAAATCATTGCCAAGACCAAGGTCAAGTAACTTAGCCCTTTGTGTTTTCTGGGAGTTTTACAATTTTAGGTTTTAAATATAAGCCTTTAGTCCATTTTGAGTTGGTTTTTATGTATAAGATAAGGGTGGAGAAGGAAATAGCTACACACACCAGTATGCTTGCCTGGGAAATCCCATAGACAGAGGAGCCTGGCAGGCTCCATGGGTTGCAAAAGAGTCAGACCCAACTTAGGAACTAAACAACATCAATAAGATAGATGTCCAGTTTTATTCTTTTGCATGTGGCTGTCAGGTTTCCCCAAATCATTTATTAGAGACTATCATTTCCCCATGGTACTTTCTTAGCTCCCTTGTCATATCAATTGAACATATATCCATCGGTTTCTTTGTAAGCTCTCTATTTTGTTCCATTGATCTATGAGTCTGCTATTATGCAATAAATTTAGTGGTCCCATGGGAGGAGGTGAATTCAGGAGGCTCTTATCTCCTTCTTGGACCAGATTCTGTCTATAGCTGGCTTTTAACTCAGATCTTAGACTAAGGGGAAAGAAAAGAAGTTCTAACTCACATGGAGTCCAGAGAGTTGAATAAAAGTGGGTTTGAAGCCAAAACCCCAAAGGGAAATATTTAAATATGTGCCCACCAATGTGCATAGGAACTGGGAATGGGACTGTGGGGGTTGGAGAGTAAGCCGGGGAAGATGACTGCTACTTGAGGGAAACAGCCTGAAGGGACAGGAATGAGGGAATCTGTAACTCAGAAAGCTTGTGGAAGACACCGGACTGCCACAGAAGCAAAGCACATTAAAAACCTATGTGTACTGGTGATCTGTTTCACCATAGATAATATACATGTGAAGTAATTAGCCTCCAACTAATAAAAAATAAAAACAAACAAACAAAAAAAAAACCTATGTGTATCTCAATACATGCAAAAAACGCTTTTGATAAAGTTCAACACCCGTTTACGATTAAAACTCTCCAGAAAGTGGGCATGGAGGGAAACTACCTCAACATAATAAAGACCATATACAAAAAACCCACAGCAAACGTTATTCTCAATGAGGAAAAAGCTAAAGCATTTTATCTGAGATCAGGAAGAAGACAAGATGTCAACTCCCCCCACTATTATTGGATATAGTTTTAGAAGTCCTAGCCACAGCAACCAGAGAAGAAAAATAAATAAAAGGAATCCAAATTGGAAAAGAAGTAAAATTGTCACTGTTTGTAGATTACTTGATACTATACATAGAAAATCCTACAGAAGCCACCAGAGAGCTACTAGAATTTATCAATGAATTTGGGAAAATTACAGGTTAAAAAATCAATACACAGAAATCTCTTGTACTCCTATAAACTAATAATGAAAAATTAGAAATTTCCAAGAAATTAAGGAAGCCATTCCATTAACCATCACAACAAAAGGAATAAAATACCTAGAAGTAAACCTACCTAAAGGGACAAAATACCTATACTCAGAAAACACTGATGAAAGAAATCAAAGATGACACAAACAGATGGAGAAATACACCATCTTCTTGACTTGGAAAAATAAATATTGTGAAAGTGCTGCAGAGGGTGTGGAGAAAACAAAACCCTCTTACACTGTTGGTGGGGACATAAACTGATATAGCCACTAAGGAGAACAGCATGGAGGTTCCTTAAACAACTATAAATAGAACTACCATATGACCCAGAGATCCTACTCTTGGGCATATATCCAGAGAAAACCATAATTCAAAATTATACATGTACCCCAATGTTCTTTGCAGCACTATTTGCAATAGTCAAGACATGGAACCAACCTAAATGTCCAACAGAATAATGGATAAAGAAGATATGGTACATATATAAAATGGACGTTTTCTCAGCCATAAAAAGGAACAAAGTTGTGCAATCTACAGAGACTTGGATAAACCTAGAGACTGTCATATAGAGTGAAGTAGTTAGGAAGAGAAAAACAAATATATGGTAACACATATATGTGGAATCTAGAAAAATGGTATAGATGATCTTACTTGCAAATCAGAAATAGAGACTCAGACATGGAGAACAAATGTATGAATACCAAGAGGAAAAGGCGGGGGGATGAATTGGGAAATTTGGATCTGCGCATACCCACTACTACCTATAAAACAGGAACTAATGAGAACCCACTGTGTAGCACAGGAAGCTCTACTCAGGGATCTGCAGTGACAGAAATGGGAAGGAAATCCAAAAAAAGGGTATTTATGTATTTGTATGGGCTTCCCTGAAAGCTCAGTTGGAAAAGAATCTGCCTGCAATGCAGAAGACCCGGTTAGATTCCTGGGTTGGGAAGATCTGCTGGAGAAGGGATAGGCTACCCACTCCAGTATTCTTGGGCTTCCCTGGTGGCTCAGCTGATAAAGAATCTGCCTGCAATGCGGGAGACCTGGGTTGTATCCCTGGGTTGGGAAGATCCCCTGGAGAAGGGAAAGGCTACCCACTCCAGTATTCTGGCCTGGAGAATTCCATGGACTGTGTAGTCCATTGGGTCCAAGAAGTCGATCATGACTGAGCGACTTTCACTTTCACGTATTTGCATAACTGATTCATTTTGTTATACAGCATAAACTAACACAATTTGTAAAGCAACTACATTCCAATAAATTTAAAAAAAAAATTCCAAAAGTATTCTTGTAAAAATCAAAGTGAAGGAGACCACATTTGCTGAACACACACATAGCTCACTGAAGCAGAACTTGCCTCCCTGTTCCCTTAGCCTCAAACTCTCTAATCTGTTCATTCAAATCAATTAAAGCTGAGCATCTACATCCATAGAAAGGCTTCTACCTTTCCAAAGATTTATAAATACCTTACTGTCACGCATGTTAAGACCTCAGGGCTCCAGAGACTGATTCTCAAGATTCACCAATCATGGGGGACAGAGCCAAGCATACCTAACACCTACAATTTTCATTCCCAGTTTGACATGTAGAGATAAGTGAGTTTATTTTTCCTAATCTCTGGGCTAAGCGGAGTTACCACTTTGGAACCCAGGGAAGCAGACTCAGATGTCTACTGTAGGCCTTACAGCCTCACGATGTTCACCTACAAAACGGAATAAACAGTATTGCCTTCATCATAAGGCTTTTGTGAGGATGTAATGATTATTTATAAGTATCTAGCACAGTACTAGACATAATGTATGTATGCAATAACTGTATTTTTTCTAACACTTATTATTATTCTCAGGTGCCAAAGAGACTGGTAGAAGAATCTCACTTCTAAATCCTTTACAAAAAGCCTCTAACTGCAGCCTAAAGCCACTAGTTTGCTGCCAATTATTCTGTTGAATTTTCTTCCCAAGAGATATTCATTTATTCAGATCCCTCAAATGAGAGTCAATCTTTCCCCGTTAGCAAATACATGTCATACTTTCTACAGTTCTCTTCCTGAGCCCATGACATACATTATTATTTCAAACACGAAATTCTTCCTTCAGAGCCTGCAGGCAGCTGCAAAATCTAGCTCAGTAGGGCTCTGAGAAGCCCTGTCTCATCCTGGATCCTCTGGAGATGAGGCAGCTGTACCATAGGGCTGTCCCGTGAGGGCTTTTAATTCATCCAAAGCCCTGCAGAGAAAGGCTTCGGGTCATCATTTCAGAAAAGTTTGGGAAACATTACAGAACAACCTGATTTTTAACTACCGAAATTGTAAGAGGGATAGGTTTAGATTTCTTGAGATCCCTAGAAATAGCATCAGAATTTCCCTTCATTTGGAGCAAACGAAGGATATAAATTCTGCACACAAACCCTAAGAAAATGTTGCCAACTGCAGGCCAGTCCTACCCTCTTCTCTCTGAACTGTCCCACTAACCAGCTAGCTAGATCAGTACAGGGTCCTAAGCCATTACCCCAACTCAAGGAAGTGCCAGCCTTTACAGGTACCTCTTATTTAGTCTATGTCCTCAGAGATACCTGCATATTGGTGTTACTAAACAGCACCCAAGACTAGTTACTCCAAATTCCCTTAAATATTCTGAAAGTTGTTAAAAGTCAAGAATGAGTTAGACCTGAGTTCACATCCCTGCCCTGTCATTTACTAACTGAATCTTGGTGAAGCTCACTTCCTAAAAAGTGGGAATGTATTCTAACAATATTGTCATATCAGCAGTGGCTAATGTATAAGGTTGTCAATACATTCTTTTATTTTTAGGTTATATTTATATAATTTAGTCCCTGAGATTAGTGACTTTTTAACTCAGAAAAGAAATAAAACCAAAGAAGGTTCACCATAGGACTGAATACACAATTAATCCTGATTAAAAGAACTGATGTGTGTGTGTGTGCTCAGTCATGTCTGACTTTTTGCGACCCCATGGGCTGTAGTACATCAGACTCCTCTGTCTGTAGAATTTTCCAGGCAAGAAATACTGGAGTGGGTTGTCATTTCCTACCAATAATTTCCAAAAGAAATTGAAAATTACTCCTAAGTTTAAACCAGCTCCCATGGTTACAATGCAAATGATGAACAGTACAAGAAAAGGGTGAGAACTCCCACTTTGAAAGCAAGAGCTCTGCCCAGGTCCTGGTCAACATACATGTCATGCTAGTGAAAGGTTGCTGCTGCGAGCTGTGTGTTACACCAGAATTTGTGACCTCTGGAGGAGAGGATTTTGATCCAGGGTCGGAGATGAGGCTTGACTCCTTGGAGCTTTTGTGTGTAGCAAAGTTTTATTAAAGTACAATAGAGATAGGGAAAGCTTCTGACATAGACATCAGAAGGGGACAGAAAGAGTGCCCCCTTGCTAGTTTTAGCAAGGCGTTTTATGTCGTTTAGAAAGCTGTTGGTCAGATAAGAGAGACACCTCAAGGCTGAGGGAGTTTGACCAGGCCCCTCTCCCACAATATGCACTTTTGAGATAGGAAACACAAGGTCTGTCATCCCCAAGGCATAAAGCAATTGACAGGGATGCTGGTTTGTTGAGCCATTATCAGCCCACGGTTTGAGAAAAGAAAAAAAAAAGTTAGTCTTGGGGGAACCATTTTAAAGAAAGGCAAATTCCAAAGCAAATACATAGTTTCATTAACATAAGAAAAACACATTGGTTAGCTCAAGGCAGAACCAGATGTCCTCAACACAGAATTAAAAGAAGCCTCTTTTAATTTTGTGTAGAGAAGCAAAAAAAAAAAAAACAAAAAAAACAAAAAACATCTGCCCCTCGCAGTTTATTTCCTCCTGCCACTTGGGGACCTCTGGCCTTCCTGCCTGTTACCCTCTCACTAGGATATTCTTTGGGTGAGGTGTAACATCTCTTTGAGTCCTTTCTCTGTTGCCTTCTAGATCCTACAGCTGAGGCCTGTGTACGCCTCCCTGCTGATTATAGTTTCTTGATCAATCCTAGGAGAATTGAGATACTTGAAGACCTTTAGCCCAATTCTCTGGGATGTGGCATCTAGTGAGTCTTGCTCTTTATCTAGGTCTAAGTTTTGGTTTACTTTTTCCTGAGATGCACAAGTGCCTCTCTTGTATCTAAATTCCTATTTCATTCCTTGTAGGAGCTTCTCAGAAAAGCTTAAAACTTTTCATAGTTTTCAAATCCCCTCCCAGGGACTAGAGTCTGAATGACTGCATAGAAATCTGCTCAAATCGAACACCAAATTGTCTTTTGATATGAATGAGAAAAATATTGAATTGTTAAGCTATTGAGATTTTAATGCTGTTTGCTACTGCACTTAGCCTAATACTTAAATTTTCCAGTGGAAATGGAAGGAAAGTGGTCAGCACTTTGAAAATAAGGAAAGTACTGTGTTATGGAAAAGACATTTGCAAAAATCTGTTACCAAAAATAATTTGGTAGGCAGACCTTGTGCTTACTGAATTGTAACTCTAGGGAAAGAGGTTAGAAAACAATGTTAGTAGATACAAACTAGTGTTGTCCACATTTGGCAGGTTATTACAAGAAAGAAATGAGCTCAGGAAAAAACTGCCCACATTATAAATGGAAATGAGAGGCAATAGAAAAAGTCTAAAAATGTGGGCCATCAAAGGGTTGGGAATATCTTTGTTTCTAGAGCCCAAAGAGTAAGTGATGTGATTGAGAAAGGTTTTGAGTAACCAAACTTCTGCTGATCAAAGTGACTTAAGTCTTGTACCAGAGACCACACATATTAATAATGATTTTTAGCCACCATTAAATTAAGAAAAGACAATTTGAGGGATCAAACAATAAAATCAAGCTGATTAGAGATCAATATCTAGAAAGCGTCTTTGGGTATGGTAGCAGGCACATGGTACTGATTGCCAGCAAATAGACCTGAAACTTTGGTCATCAGGAAATTGCATGGCACATGAAACCACATGGGTGGTCAAAGGGAGCTTGTAATTAAACAACATAAAACAATCATCTGATAGACAGTGGGCTGACTAAACTCTGTGGCCCCAAGGAAGGAACAGCCCATTTCAGATGTGCAAATAAGGAGAAGAGATAAGGAAGAATCTCCCACAGGATAAACTCTAACTGAATTCTGCCAAGAGAATGCATTAGTCATAGCAAATAAACTTTTTCCACAACACAAGGAACAACTTTACACATGGCCATCACCAAATGGTCAATACTGAAATCAAATTGATTACATTCTTTGTAGCCAAAGATGGAGAAGCTGTGTACAGTTAGCAAAAACAAGACCTGGAGCTGACTGTGGCTCAGATCATCAGCTTCTCATATAAAAATTCAGGCTAAAGAAAGCAGGGAAAACCACTAGGCCAGCAAAGTGAAAGTCACTCAGTTTTGTCCGACTATTTGCGACCCTATGGACTATACAGTTCATGGAATTCTCCAGGCCAGAATACTGGAGTGAGTAGCCTTTCCCTTCTCCAAAGGATCTTCTCAATCCAGGGATTGAACTGAGGTCTCCCTCATCGCAGGCAGATTCTTTACCAGCTAAGCCACAAGGGAAGCAATGTACAAATTAAATAAAATCCCCTATGAATATGCAGTGGAGGTAGCGAATAGATTCAAAGGATTAGATCTTGTTAATAGTGTGCCTGAAGAACTATGGAGGGAGGTCCATAATATTGTGCAGGAGACAGCAAATAAAACCATCCCAAAGAAAAAGAAAAGCAAGAAGGCGAAGAGGTTATCTGGGGAGGTTTTACAAATAGCTGAAGAGAGAAAAGAAGGGAAAAGCAAGGAAGAAAGGGAAAGATATATCCAACTAAACACAGAGCTCCAAAAAACAACATGGAGAGACAAGAAGGCCTTCTTCAATGAAGAGTATATAAAACTAGAAGAAAACAACAGAAAAGGAAAGACTAGAGGTCTCTTCAGGAAAATTGGAAATATCAAAGGAACATTACACCCAAAGATGGGCACAAAAAAAGACAGAAGCAGTAGAGATCTAGTAGATGCTGAAGAGATCAAGAAGAGATGGAAAGAATACATGGAAGAACTGTACAAAAAGATCTTAATGAATCAGGTTACTATGATTGTGTGATCAGTCACTCACAGCCAGACATTCTGGAGAGTGAAGTCAAGTGGGCCTTAGGAAGCGCTGCTGTTAATAAAGCTAGTTGATGTGATGGAATTCCAGCAGAACTGTTTAAAACCCTAAAAGATGATGCAAATACCATTCAGTATGTCAGCAAATCTGGAAGACCCAGAAATGGCCACAGGACTGGAAAAGGTCAATCCTCATCCTGATTCCCAAGAAGGGTAGTGCTAAAGAACGTGCCAACCATCGGACAATTGTACTCATCTCCCATGCTAGTAAAGTCTTGCTTAAAATCTTGCATGCTAGTCTTCAACATTATGCGAACCAAGAATTTCCAGATGTCCAAGCTGGGTTTAGAAAAGGAAGAGACCAAAACTAGAGATCAAATTGCCAATGTTCATTGGATCATAGAGAAATCTAGGGAATTCCAGAAAAACATCTACCCCTGTTTCAGCCTTTGACTGTGTGGATCATAACAAACTTTGGAAAGCTCTTAAAGAGATGGGAATACCAGAACATCTTACCTGTCTCCTGAGAAACCTATATACGGGTCAAGAAGCAACAGTTAGAACCCAGTGTGGAACAACTGATTGGTTCAAGATTGAGAAAGGAATATGACAGGGCTGTCTGCTGTCACCCTGTTTAACCTATATGATGAGTACATCATGAGAAATGATGGGCTGGTTGAGCTACAAGCTGGAATCAACAACCTCAGATATGCAGATGATACCACTCTAATGGCAGAAAGCAAAGAGGAATTAAAGAGCCTCTTGATGAATGTGTAGGAGAAGAGTAAAAAAGCCAGCTTAAAGCTAAATATATATATTAAAAAAAAAACTAAGATCGTGACATCCAGCCTCTTTGCTGCTGCTGCTAAGTCGCTTCAGTCGTGTCTGACTATGTGCAACCCTATAGACAGAAGCCCACCTCCTCTGTCCCTGGGAGTCTCCAGGCAAGAACACTGGAGTGGGTTGCCATTTCCTTTTCCACAAGCCCCTTTACTTCATGGCAAATAGAAAGGGAAAAGATGGAACTAGTGACAGATTTCCTCTTCTTGGGCTCTAAAATTCCTGCGGATGGTGACTGAAGCCATGAAATTAGAAGATGATTGTTTCTTGGCAGGAAAGTGATGACAAACCTAGATAGTGTGTTGAAAAGCAGAGACTTTACTCTGCCGACAAATTTCCATGTAGTCAAGGCTATGGTCTTCCCAGTGGTCACGTACATTTGTGAGAGCTGAACCATAAAGAAGGTGGAGCACAAAGAATTATGCCTTCAGACTGTGGTGCTGGAGAAACTCCTGAGAATCCCTTGGACAGTAAGATCAAACCAGTCAATCTTAAGGGAAATCAATTCTGAATACTCATTGGAAGGACTGATGCTTGAGCTGAAGCTCCAGTATTTTGGTCATCTAATGCAAACAGCTGACTCATTGGAAAAGTCCCTGAAGCTGGGAAAGATTGAGGGCAGGAGGAGAAGAGGGTGTCAGAGAATGAGATGTCTGGATGGCATCACCAACACGATGGACATGAACATGAGCAAACTTTGGGAGGTGGTGGGGGACAGGGAGGCCTACCGTGCTGTAGTCCATGGGATCACAAAGAGTCAGACACGACTGGGTGACTGAACAACAACAGACAGTGGGCTGACAAAACTCTGCAGCCCCAAGGAAGGCACAGCCCACTTCAGATATGCCAATGCGGAGAAGAAATAAGGAAGAAAATTCCACAGGATGGAGTCAGGGGGGCACAGAGAACAATGCACAGAAGAATTCCTTCCAGATAGCTGACTCAAGAAGAATCAAAGATCTTCCCCGGCTCTCTAGGTTAGGAGCCTTCACAACACTTGCCCAGCTGGACCACCCCTGATGAGTAATGGCTGTGTCTCCTTGTTTTACCTTTCCAAATGTAACTATTCTTTTTGGTGGACACTAGGGATGGACACTAAGTAGCATAGTCACAAGTCTATGACAAACTGTCCCTGACAAATTGTAGAGGACGTACATTATCTAGATCCCACATACATTATCTATATGTGGGAAACTGGGAGAGGATGAAAATTTGGTTACCAGGAAAAGCAGGCAAAGGTGAAAATACTAATGTTCAGCAACATGCACATTCCCTTTTCTTGGACACATAGAAAAACTACATTTCCCAGTGTCCCTTTCAGTTGGGTATGATCAGATAATTAAGTTCTAGCTAATGGAATGTGAGCAGAAGTGAGGTAGTAGTCTAACTCTAGGCATAGTCCACATAGCATCCTGCAATGGAGGCCTCCAAAGGCCTAGAATAAAGGTAGAAAACAACAGCCCACAGGCCAAATATTGCCATCTATTTTTTAACATATTTTTATTAAAAGTAACTTTTTAAAAGGAAAAAACAAATCATTAGATCAGTAGCATTTTTGCCTTTTATATCTGATTTAATAGAAGACAGACGGGGTCTCTTGTCAGCTTCATTTGAACATGTTTTGGTTGAAATATAGGGAAAAGTGAACCTCATACAGCCAGGCAGTTGGAAAAGAAATTTCACAAACCTTCTGAAAGTGTTTCAGTACCCAAAGAGTCCTCAAACCATACTTTGAGAAAGAAAGAAAGATAGTGCTAAGTCATGTCTGACTCTTGTGACCCTATGGACTGTAGCCTGCCAGGTTCCTATGTCCATGGGATTCTCCAGGCAAAAATACTGGAGTGGGTTGCCATTTCCTTCTCCAGAGGATCTTCCTGACCCAGGGATCGAACCCAGGTCTCCAGCATTGCAGGAAGATTCTTTACCAACTGAGCTAAGCAGGAAGCCCCAATACTTTGAGAGCTAGTGCAATAAACTGTACTTTCTCAGTTAATGACTATATAGTCATTGAATCAGTTTCAGAAAGGGTGATTCCTGCTATGGGCAAGACATTTTAAAGAAATTGCAAAGGGTGGCAGTGGGGAAGGAAACTTGTATTCTCCCATTAACTCAATTTAAATGATATAAATTTTCAACCTAAGTTCATAAATTGCTCTTAGCTAGCCAAGATTACATATTAATTTTTTTTCCAAATTTACTTTTTCAAACTAAGAAGAGAAAGCAACATGTCATACAAATGTTTACATCTTACAGTGACTTTACAGTTTACAAAGCCTCTTTCTGGGTCCACCTGATGTCATTTAGCCCTTAGAAGCCACTTTATATAGGAGGAACCCTTGGAACAGAGACGGGACTTGCCAAGACTGCCATCAGTAACCTGGCTTCCTTGTGACAAGCAATGTGCTCACAGGACAATTCTGCTCTGGCTCTAATGAAAAAAAATCTCTCTTTCAAAGGTTGGCTTTTCAACCTAGGAACAGGGGACTCTCTATTTATGTTCACTTTTCCAAATACAAGATATAGCAAATATAAGAGACACAAACTGGATTTCATTTGACACAGAATATAACATGGCTACAGGAAGAGCAGACTGAATAGACAAAGCACAAAAAACAGAATTCTATCTGTTTTATAATTAAGGGACAGTCCAGGTAGTGTTAGTAGTAAAGAACCCACCTACCAATGCAGGAGACTTAGGAGACTTAGATTCCATCCCTGAGTTGGGAAGTTCCCCTGGAGGAGGGCATGGCCACCTACTCCAGTATTCTTTCCTGGCAAATTCAACGGACAGAAAAGCCTCATGGGCTATGGTCAGTAGAGTCTCAAAGAGTTAGACATGACTGAAGTGACTTAGCATGCACAGGGTGAATCATTAAATGAATAATGAAACAAAAGAACTTGCAAGAATTCTTTTCTAGTGCCCATACTTTTGGAATTCCCACTCTGTCATCCAGTGGACACACCTACCATGTTTGAGATAGCAGGAGAAGCAGTGGAAATGAAATCATGGTCACAGATTCCTGATGCAACAGTGTACTCTTCAGAAGTTGCAGATACCTGGTTAGCTCAACATTTTATGGAATGATCATAATGTGGTTCCTGCAGATGGCATGGTCATCAACCACAATATTCCAGGCCCCCAAAGCTATTGCATTCCACTTGTTTCACTTCAAAGCCCTTCTTGCCTATGTTGTCCATGGTGCCACTTGGGGTGTCCACACCCATCACTGCTGCCATATTGGAACCACGCCCTCTGTGGTCCTGACTGCTTTTTTTTGTTCAACCATGAAGGGAATTCCTCCCAAAAATAATAATAATAATCTGCTTCATTGATTACGCTAAAGCCTTTGACTGTGTGGATCACAACAAACTGTGGAAAATTCTTAAAGAGATGGGACTATCAGACCACCTTACCTGCTTCCTGAGAAATTTGTATGCAGGTCAAGAAGCAACATGTAGAATCAGACATGGAACAACAGACTGGCTCAAAATTGGAAAGGAGTACATCAAGGCTGTATGTTGTCACCCTGCTTATTTAACTTATATGCAGAGCACATCATGTGACATGCTGGGTTCCATGAAGCACAAGCTGGAATTAGGATTGCTGTGAGAAATATCAACAACCTCAGATATGTAGCTGATACAACTTTAATGGCAGAAAGCAAAGAGAAACGAAAGAGCCTCTTGACGAAGGTAAAAGAGGAGAGTGAAAAATTGGGTTAAAACTCAACATTCAAAAAACAAAGATCATAGCATCCAGTCCCATCACTTCATAGCAAATAGATGGGGAAAAAGTGGAAACAGTGACATATTTTATTTTGTTGGGCTCCAAAATCACTGTGGATGGTGACTACAGCCACAAAATTAAAAGATGCTTGCACCTTGGAAGAAAAGCTATGACAAACCTAGACTGCATATTAAAAAGCAGAGACATCACTTTGCTGACAAAAGTCTGTCTAGTCAAAACTATGGTTTTTCCAGTAGTCATGTATGGATGTGAGAATTGGTCAATAAAAAAGGCTGAGTGCTGAAAAAATGATGCTTTCGAACTTTGGTGCAGGAGAAGACTCTTGAAAATCCCTTGGACAACAAGGATATAAAACCAGTCAATCCTAAAGGAAATCAACACTAAATATTTATTGGAAGGACTGATGCTGAGACAGAAATCCAATACTTTGGTCATCTGATGAGAAGAGCCAGCTCATTGGAAAAGACCCTGATGCTAGGAAAGATTGAAGGCAGGAGGAGAAGGAGGCAACAAAGGATAACATGGTTGGATAGCACCACTGACTCAATGGACATGAGTTTGAGCAAAGTCAGTGAAATAGTGAAGGACAGGGAAACCTGGTGTGCTGCAGTTCATGTGGTCGCAAAGAGCCAGACACAACTTAGTGAGTGAACAACAACAAATGAGCTGAAATGGCTTTACATTTTAAAATTATTTTTGAAAATAAGAGTAATAGTATTCCACAATGTTCAAAATTATATGAAATTTAAATTCCAGTGTGCAGGTGGTGCAGTGGTAAAAGAATCCGCCTGCCAATGCAGGGGGCACAAGAGACATGCATTCAGTTCCTGGGTTGGGAACATCCCCTGGAGAAGAGAATGGCAACCTACTCCAATATTCTTGCCTGTAAAAATCCACTCACAGAGAAGCCTGGCAGGCTAGAGTCCATGGGGTCACAAAGAGTCAGACAACACTGAGCATACACATGGCGATGTTCATAAACAAAGTTTTAGTGAACACATTCACATTCATTTCTGTCTTGTTTAATGCCCGCTTTTATATTATAGCAGAGTTGAATCTGTAGCAGAGGCCGTGTGTGGTACCCTCAGTTCAAACCTGTTGGCTGTCTCAGTGCATTCTACATCGCAATGATGCAGTTATAACAACACCGTTTTGACAGCGATCTATATCACTGTACTGTAACTTTTTTTTTTTTTTACGAACAGTGCATATTCATCAGTCAAAACTGATGGACTTCATATGGTGCATATTTAAGGCATAGTGGAGTATGGGTTATTTCGTTATTAAATTAGGTGCCAAAGCATTGTGTATTTTCCCAATGACCTTTTAGTTGGGTAGGCAAAGTAAGCCCCACCCCCCAAGCCCCAGATGTGAAGTGAAAGTCGTTCAGTCATGTCCAACTCTTTGTGACCCCATGGACTATAGAGCCCATGGAATTCTCCAGGCCAGAATACTGGAGTGGGTAACATTTCCCTTCTCCAGGGGATCTTCCCAATCCAAGGATCTAACCCAAGTCTCCCACATTGCAGGCAGATTCTTTATCAGCTGAACCATAAGGGAAGCCCAAGAATACTGGAGTGGGTAGCCTATCCCTTCTCCAGTGGATCTTCCTGACCCAGGAATCAAACCAGGGTCTCCTGCTTTGCAGGCAAATTCTTTACCAACTGAGCTGTCAGGGAAGTCAACCCCTGGATATCCATACCCTAATCCCTGGAACGTGTGAATTTGTTATTTACATGTCAAAAGGAACTTTGCATACACAAAGTAAAAATATTAAGGGAAAAAAAGGACTTTGCAGATGCAACTAATTTAAGTGTCTTGCAATAGGTAAGTTAAAATTTAATCTCTATTCAAGACTTTATTTATAAATGTTTAGATTAACAGCATTTTGTACATCAAATCAAGGGCACAACAGTGTGAGTAAATCCTGTCAGAAAAACAAGATTCTTTGTAAATAAGGGAACTCAGAAATAAACCCATGCACCTATGGGTACCTTATTTTTGACAAACGGGGCAAGAAAATACAATGGGGCAAAGACAGCCTTTTCAATAAATGGTGCTGGACAGCCTTTCAATAAATGGAAAACTGGACAGCTACGTGTAAAAGAATGAAATTAGAACACTTCCTAACACCATACACAAAGATAAACACAAAATGGATTAAAGACCTAAATGGCAGACCAGGAACTATGAAACACTTAGAGGAAAACATAGGTAGAACACTTGATGACATAAATCAAAGCAAGGTCCTCTGTGACCCACCTCCTAGAGTAACGGGAATGAAAACAAAAGTAAACAAGTGGGACCTGATTAAACTTAAAAGCTTTTGCACAGCAAAGGAAACTATAAACAAAGTGAAAAGACAATTCTTAGAATGGGAGAAAATAATAGCAAATGAAACAACTGACAAAGGATTAATTTCCAAAATATACAAACAGCTCATACAACTCAATGCCAGAAAAACAAACTCAACCAAAAAGTGGGAAAAAGAACTAAACAGACATTTCTCCAAAGAAGACATACAGATGGTTAACAAACACATGGAAAGATGCTCACATCGCTCACTATTAGAGAAATGCAAATCAAAACTACAATGAGATTATCACCTCACACTGGTCAGAATGGCCATCATCAAAAAGTCTACAAACAATTTCAATGCTGGAAAGAGTGTGGAGAAAAGGAAACACTCTTGCACTGTTGGTGGGAATGTAAACTGATACAGCCACTATGGAAGATGGTATGGAGATTCCTTTAAAAACTAGGAATAAAACCATCATATGACCCAGCAATCCCATCCTAGGCATATACCCTGAGGAAACCAAAATTGAAAAAGACACATGTATCCCATTGTTCATCGCAGCACTATTTATGATAGCTAGAACATGGAAGCAACCTAGAGGTCCATTGACAGATGAATGAATGGATAAAGTAGGTACAGTACATATACACAATGGAATATTACTCAGCCATAAAAAGGAATGCATTTGAGTCAGTTCTAATGAGGTGGATGAACCTAGAATCTATTATACAGAGAGAAGTAAGTCAGAAAAAGAAAGATAAATATTGTATTCCAATACATATATACAGAATCTAGAAAAATGGTACTGAAGAATTTATTTACAGGGCAGCAATGGAGAAACAGACATAGAGAATAGACTTATGAACATGAGGAGAGGGGAGGAGAGGGTGAGATGTATGGAAAGAGGAACACGGAAACTTACATTACCATATGTAAAATAGTAGCCAAAGGGAATATGCTGTCTGGCTCAGGAAACTCAAACAGGGGCTCTGTGTCAAACTAGAGGGGTGGGGCGGGGAGGGAGAAGGGAGGGAGTTTCAAAAGGGAGGGATATATGTATACCTATGGCTGATTCATGTTGAGGTTTGACAGAAAATGATAAAATTTTGTAAAACAATTATCCTTCAATAAAAAATATTTTTTTTAAAAAAAATCTAAAGGCAAAGATAGAAATGAGTCCACAAATTAACCAAATCTTATTTTCTGCACATCCCACTTTTTGGTTTTATTTAACATTAACTCTACAATATCACTCTATTACTATATGCAGGTTTACAACCCAGAAAGATATATTTTTTGCTTTGGTGTCTGTAAAAAGGGATTTTAAATGTATAATTTAAATGCTGCAGCTGAGCTGAGTGCATTATATGCTGAGGTTTACCTATCCTACTTCAAACAGCTTCTCAATTCCCAGCCTGAAACATGAAGTCATTTAGAAATCAGTGAACAGAAGTGGAGAACTTGTTAAAATACAAGTTTATTGTCTTAAGAAATAAGATTACTTCCTTTGCAATACAGTATTCTCTCAGTGGCCAAACCACCTAGTACAAAGTAATAACTTACTTTGTATCAATACAAACACTGAAACACCATTAGAAACACTTCCCCTTTGACAAAACAATTTATGCCAATTTTGTGATGTAAAATAGCCTCTCATACTAAGAACACAAAAAATATCTTAAATTATTTCCCTGTAGTGTTAAAAATGCACACTTTAAAATCCCTTAATGGAAGACCTGCAGTAGTTCTGGCTGTCTGGTCCAGAATCTCATTATTCCAAAAAGACACTGAGACCATTATTATCCTAGTGGTTCTAAGGTAATCACAATGGTCCTTACTAAAGGGGAGGCAAGACAGTCAGTCAGAGGAGGAAATGGAATGATGAAAGTAAATGTTGGAGTAATGTATTTGCTGGCTGAGGCCACAACCCACGAGCCAAGGAATCCTCTAGAGGCTGTGAAGGTCTGCCTGCAATGCAGGAGACCCTGGATTGCAGGTTCCAGGGTTTTATGCAATCCTGCTATGCAGGTTCAATCCCTGGATCAGGAAGATCCCCTGGAGAAGGGAATGGCAATCTACTCCAGTATTCTTGCCTCAAACAGAGAAGCCTGGTGAGCTACAGTCTATGGGGTTGCAAAGTTTGGACATGACTGAAGCAATTTAGCACGCATGCATACAGAAGCTGTGAAAGGCAGAGAACTGGATTGTCCCATAGAACCTCTGGAAGGAACATAGACTTTGCTCTTAGCCAGTTAGACTCACTTTGAACTTTCAATCTCCAGAACTGTAAAATAATAAATTGTGTTAAGTCACTAAGTTTGTGGTGTTACAGCAGCAACAGGAAGCTGATATTGTATGTCTTGATATTACCAGACAGAGCACACACTGAAATATTCCCAACTGACAGGAAAATACTGTCCAGAAAATTTAGAAAGTTTAAAACAAAATACCTTAACACAGTAGAGTTTCTTCACAAAAGTAAAGAAAAAATAATTAGGTTGCAACCTAAATAAATTTTCCAATGGCTCATCTGTTAGCCAAGCAAGAAAGCTGTTTCCTTATGTTGAGTTAATTAAATTGTGTTTGATTGTGGCTGAAAAAAATACTTCCAGAAAAAAATAATTCAAAGCTATTACCCTTTTGATGAGAACAGTTGCTCAAAAAGTTAAGGATGATGGAAACTGAAGGAAAGTTACATGGCTCAAAATAGCCTGGCGTTAAAACTCCCCTCTGGGTCCTCCCCACCATTCTATACAAAACAAAAGAACTCTCTCACCCAAAGAAAAAACAATGGACATTAAGGTTGATTACATCCAACTCCCAGCAAGTCCCAGCCTCTGGCCTATCTCCAGAATTCTTTGCCCCAGCTGTTTTAAGAGGTAACTAACCCAAACAACCTTCGAGAAGAACAGACGCCCTTAAGATAGTAGATTTCCACACATATGCCTATATATACTTACTCTTTTCTTGGGTTAGTGCAGCTGCTCACCAATCTGACTACTGCCCCTTCCCGCCTCATTAAAGGTGATCTGTTCCTGTAAAGTGCTGGTCTCGTTGTTTTTCCGAGCCTTGCCTTCTCTAACTCCCTTACCCTACTGAAATAACATCAAGAGTTGACAAAAACATTAATAACAACATAGATGATTTTGAGTGGTTTGTTCTTGATTCTTGATAAGTAAGTACTACCTGTACTATCAGTTGCTCATTGGATGTAGAGTTTTAAGATACTGAATCATCTGAGTAGAAATACATGTGAGTATCTTTCCAGAGAAGTTGAGAAAATATTAATTCAGTACAACATGAAGTGGAATCTTCTAAGATGTGTTACAACTGATGATGGTAAAAATATGTGTGGATCAGACAAAGGTTCTGTGGACAAATTAACAAAGATAGTGAAAAAGTATTTAAAGCCTATGGTTGTTAATTGTCTTATTTATGAGCAAAGTCTTTGCAGAAAATATTTGAATCTATTATGTGTTGTTGAAACAGAAGTATCAACAATATATCCTATTTGCTCTCATGGATTTATCCATCATCACTTCCATAAATTTTTGTCAGAAATAGAAACTGGATTTCTTACATTTCCCTACTACATGGTAGTTTGGGGGTTTAGTAGTGTTAATATTTTACTGCCAAATTAAACAGATTCAAAATTGAAATTTTCCTGAATAAGAAAAGCGGTGCTCAGCCACTATTGTCAAAAATTAAATTACTTTGGAAATCCACTTTTTCCGCAGAATTGATAATGTTTACTGAATTCAACCTAGAATTTGAAGGCAAAATGCCACTTATGTATGAAACACATACACTGTGAAGTCATTTCCATAACACCTTAGTCAAGCTGCTTTATACACTTTCTGTGCTGTAAATTTAAAACAAAAAAACAAATCTCCATTCCCACATAAATTTCAGTGATATACTTTTCTAGCTCAGACTCCTGTAGCAGCAATATTTTTGATATCGCAATGCAAGTACAAATCTTCTTCATTTCAAAATCTGTACAGTTGATCAGTTGAGGTGCTTCCTTCTAATCTTCATCAGAAGTGATTAGTTTGCAATGTAATGACAAGTTAAAAGACAAGAGAAGAATCTAATAGAATACTAAATCTATCTTTCAAGATATGAATATGGCCAATTAAAATCATATACTCATGGACTGATATTGGTATTGGCAGAACTTGTCATGTGAAAAGATGAAATATGAAAAAATATCTTAATACAGAGTAGCATTAACTGGAGCATGTTTGCAACTATTTTGATTATAGGGAAAGTAATTTTAAGCCTCAATTAAGCAAAATTGTATCCCTCAACAAAATAATCCAATTTTTCTCATTGGGAGGCTTGTATTACAAAGAACTATACTTAGTTATATTTTGAATTTTATCAGAACAATAATTGCTGAAATTTATTTTCTCTCTTGCTCAGTAAATACCTATATAATATCTTTGATTTTTCCTCTGGACTGGCAAGGCCTAAAATATTTACTCTCTGGCCTTTCAAAGAAAATGTTTTTTACTTTGATATGGAAGAGGTTGAGCTATCAGATACCAGGAGACTAGAATACTAATCGCTAGATGGTGAACTGATCACTCAACACGCAGTTGGACCACTGAATAAGAAATTAACCTTCACTGTGGTAAGCCACCAAGGTTTGTGGGCTGTTTGTTGCAACAACCAGTGCTACTTACCATGACTAAAACAACCTTTTAAATATGATTGAAATTCACATTTAAGGAAACCTCAGAAACCATGAGAATTTCCAGGAAATACTAAGTCACTTTGGGAAAAAGCTACAGATGCATTATCTTAGCAAAGTGTTAAATCAGTACAGGGAATTCATCTTTCATTAATTCAGCTGACATTGTTCAAGGCACTGTGAGGAAGGTTATATGCAAGGTTGATTTGATATTTCTCTGTGAATTATAAATTCCCACTTATTTTTGAACTGAGTAATCCAATGCATTTAAATCAATTGATCATCAGAAGCCAAATGTATCATTTGTTCAATGGAAATCTTCACTCAGATGAAGAAAGAACATGCTTTTTTGCTCTTCTAAATGAGGAATTCCTCATCCCTTGGAATGATGCTAAACTTTTCCTTGCCTGCAAACTAGAAAAGAATACATTTTGAGGTCTGAATAGGACATTACTTTGAAATACCCCCAGAGAGAGCATCGGGCAAACTTCTGTAATAGAATACAGCCACCAAATTGTCAATATTTGGTCCAATTGCATGGAGAACTAGGGAAAGCAAAACACTAAGGAAAGAATTCTTTTTTCCATTTGGCATTGTGAAGTAAGCAATTACCTAAGGTGATGAGTATCTCACTTTCTGATTCAGAATAGAGTCAGACCAATAAAATTAAATCATATAAGCAAAGCTCAGCATCTCTTTTAACATCACATATTTTAAAACTATTTTCTAGATGTGTTTAATATGACTATGTATCCTAGATCTCATCCTGATCATTCTAATTAATTTTCCCCCCAATGTTCCTAGGTATGAGAATCTGTTGGGTAAGTGTTTTTCAGTATGTCTGTTTTGGTACCCAGAAACAGATTCATTAGATCAAGTGAAAGTCTAAGAGTCTGTACTTTCACAAATTCCCCTTGGAGGTTAAAGTGGATGTTGCATAACATGAATTGGCTTCACTCAGCCTGCATTTTGCCTTCTTAGACTTATAGCTAGAGTTCTGGCTGCAAACTATTCCACTATTTAAAATGAACTTGCTGAAAATTTGGAGGGTGAAAGCAAAGTGGAAGCCATCTCTCTACCCTTTTTCGGCTATTTCTGCTCTCAAGCAAAGTTATGGTCATGAGTTTTCTCAGGTAATATTTCATTTTCTGTGGCCCAGTTTTCTGTGTGTTGAACAGTGGGAGTTTCTGAGGTAATAGTGGGTCCCTTTTCTCTGGCACAGTTCCAGCGTTGACTTACAGTTCTAGAATGCTACTGGAGGCCCAAAGAGGAAAGTATCTGTTCATATAATATCTAATTATTTTGTAGGCATCTAATTCTCTGCCGCACTTCATTTCCTGCTTAAAATACCCTGTTTTTGTTTCTTAAACTCAACTGTGATTAATAAAGAATAGGACACCAATGTTAGCACCATACAGCAGTTGGTTCTAGAGCAGTACAATTGTTTCTATCGCTTAGAAACATTCTTTTCTCACTGTATAGGGATGTGTTTCTGAGATGATTCATTCATAGCATCAAGATGACCTTGAGATCCTGGGTTGACATTTGGGCAGCAAGTATGCTAGACTGCTGCTTCCCTACACCACCTCCCTTCCCAGCACACACATCAGAGGATCAAGGATCATAGTAAACCTTTTTACCATTGCTTCCAGGTGAGAGAACACCATTAGGCAGAAACCATAGACCCTTACTAGAAGAACTGAAAATTTGATAGATATGGGAAGGCCATCCAAGTATAAACTTCTTAAGGGCAGATAATTTTGACTGTTTTTCTTTTAATGTTACAATCATCACACCTAGAACAGTGCCTGACAGTCAATTATAATTACATAAACCATTTTATGAACTAATGAACCATCAGTGAAGATTTGTTGAACAATGAATTGGTATGCTATGCTGCGTGTAGTCACTCACGTCCAACTCTTTACCACCCCGTGGACTGTAGCCCACCAGGCACCTCTGTCCCTGGGGAGTCTCCAGCCACCAGAGAAGCACTAGGATACTGGAATGGGAAGCCTATCCCCCTCCAGGGAATCTTCTGGACCCAGGAATCAAACCAGGGTCTCCTGATTTGGATTCTTTACCAGCTGGGCTACCAGGGAAGCCCAATGAATTAGTATAGCACCAAAAGGTGTTACTATTTTTTATCAAGGTAAAAATTCCAGAGGCTTGTCATTCTTCAAGGCTTGGATGGTATGAGTTCAGTTCAGTTCAGTCACTCAGTCGTGTCTGACTCTTTTCAGCCGCATGAATCGCAGCACGCCAGGCCTCCCTGTCCATCACAAACTCCCGGAATTTACTCAAACTCATGCCCATCGAGTCGGTGATGCCATCCAGCCATCTCATCCTCCGTCATCCCCTTCTCCTCCTGCCCCCAATCCCTCCAAGCATCAGGGTCTTTTCCAATGAGTCAACTCTTCGCATGAGGTGGCCAAAGTATTGGAGAGCTTCAGCTCAGTCCTTCCAATGAACACCCAGGACTGATCTCCTTTAGGATGGACTGGTTGGATCTCCTTGCAGTCCAAGGGACTCTCAAGAGTCTTCTCCAACACCACAGTTCAAAAGCATCAATTTTTCGGTGCTCAGCTTTCTTCACAGTCCAACTCTCACATCCATACATGACCACTGGGAAAACCATAGCTTTGACTAGACAGACCTTTGTTGGCAAGTAATGTCTCTGCTTTTAAATAATGCTATCTAGGTTGGTCATAACTTTCCTTCCAAGGAGTAAGCATCTTTTAATTTCATGGCTGCAGTCACCATCTGCAGTGATTTTGGAGCCCCCAAAAATAAAGTCTGACACTGTTTCCACTGTTCCCCATCTATTTGCCATGAAGTGATGGGACCAGATGCCATGATCTTAGTTTTCTGAATGTTGAGCTTTAAGCCAACTTTTTCACTCTCCTCTTTCACTTTCATCAAGAGGCTTTTTAGTTCCTCTTCACTTTCTGCCATAAGGGTGGTGTCATCTGCATATCTGAGGTTATTGTATTTCTCCCGGCAATCTTGATTCCAGCTTGTGCTTCTTCCAGCCCAGCATTTCTCATGATGTACTCTGCATATAAGTTAAATAAGCAGGGTGACAATATACAGCCATGACGTATTCCTTTTCCTATTTGGAACCAGTCTGTTGTTCCATGTCCAGTTCTAACTGTTGCTTCCTGACCTGCATACAGGTTTCTCAAGAGGCAGGTCAGGTGGTCTGGTATTCCTATCTCTTTCAGAATTTTCCACAGTTTATTGTGATCCACACAGTCGAAGGCTTTGGCGTAGTCAATAAAGCAGAAATAGATGTTTTTCTGGAACTCTCTTGCTTTTTTGATGATCCAGCGGATGTTGGCAATTTGATCTCTGGTTCCTCTGCCTTTTTTAAAACCAGCGTGAACATCTGGAAGTTCTCGGTTCACGTATTGCTGAAGCCTGGCTTGGAGAATTTTGAGCATTACTTTACTAGCATGTGAGATGAGTGCAGCTGTGCGGTAGTTTGAGCATTCTTTGGCATTGCCTTTCTTAGGGATTGGGATGAAAACTGACCTTTTCCAGTCCTGTGGCCACTGCTGAGTTTTCCAGATTTGCTGGCATATTGAGTGCAGCACTTTCACAGCGTCATCTTTCAGGATTTGAAACAGCTCAACTGGAATTCCATCATCTCCACTAGCTTTGTTCATAGTGATGCTTCCTAAGGCCCACTTGACTTCACATTCCAGGATGTCTGGCTCTAGGTGAGTGATCACACCATGGTGATTATTTGGGTCATGAAGACCTTTTTTGTACAGTTCTTCTGTGCATTCTTGCCACCTCTTCTTAATATCTTCTGCTTCTGTTAGGTCCATACCATTTCTGTCCTTTGTTGAGCCCATTTTTGCATGAAATGTTCCCTTGATATCTCTAATGTTCTTGAAGAGATCTCTAGTCTTTCCCATTCTGTTGTTTTCCTTTATTTCTTTGCATTGATCACTGAGGAAGGCTTTCTTATCTCTCCTGGCTATTCTTTGGAACTCTGCATTCAAATGGGTATATCTTTCCTTTTCTCCTTTGCTTTTTGCCTCTCTTGTTTTCACAGCCATTTGGATGGTATACTAGGACTTAAAAAAGAAAAGGAACATTCAGGGTGTAGAAACAAGCATTGGATATAAGCAGCCTGAAATTTTATTTACCAACCTAAATCTCTGAATACTATGATTTTCACCTCTTTGCCTTGCCCACTGGGCTGGCCACTCTATGATCCTATGTTGTGTTTCAAAGTTGCTCTGAGTTAGTATTGGTCACAGACAGTCCCTCAAGTTATGTCCTAGAAATGACTCTGGTACTTTCTGTTGGAACACAGCCTAGCTTTGCATGGTTTTAATTTTCTAAGCCCCTTACAATTAAGTAAGTGAAGTGGGTATTGAAGTAAAAGCTGGTCTTAGTAACAAGAACAAAATTTAAATGATCAAAATCAGCATGCAGATTTAGTGTCAAGTTACTATAAGGTAACTTAAAATTAAAGCCCAGAACACTGGACTAGTGCATAAGTCCCTTTTGACTAAGATCAAGATTATCCCAAGAAACTTTTATATGGCTGAGGATTGGTGGTGGACACTGAAATATAAGAGCTAAGATAAGAAGTAGGTTATACAAGTTGATATAAACTCTGCTGCAGAAAATTTTATTTTATTTATTTATATCAGTCCCATTTTCTGACCTTTATCATCAAGCATGAATTTCTCAAGGTTTGAATAGAGGGGAGCTCTGAGACAAGAATACCCAAGCGATATTTTGTCTTGCCAAATGATTCGAATCTTTCTGTTAAGATTCCCTCACTTCCATTATCATTGCCATATTTACTCTTTAAACCATGGTCCAATGAGAAAAAACAACAATAAAACAACAACAACCTTCAGCACAGCTGAGCTGTATTGGTATTTAAAAAATGACCTGATTGTAAGGTAGATAAAATTAAACACAAAGAAAATATAAACCACATATAAACTATACATTTCCCTAAGAAAAAGCTCCTTTCTAGCCTTCATAAAGGCCTGATATATTTTCACCTAAGTTGGCTCCCAGCTCTCTTTGATTCATTCTTATTTCTGTGAAACAGAATGCATCTGTCCTCAGATATGCTGATAAATTTCCCCATCTTCTTACTTTGGCAACAAATCTTCTATTCTGGTGAATATTAAAGTTGCTCTTATACAACTCAATTAGTCTTTCTAAGGTTTGGCTTCCCTGATGGCTTGGTGGATAAAGAATTCACACATTATGTGGGAGACACAAGGGAAGTGGGTTTGACCCCTGGTTGGGAAGATCCCCTGGAGAAGGGCATAGCAACCCACTACAGTATTCTTGCCTGGAAAAACCCAAGAACTGAGGAACCCAGCAGGCTACATTCTGAAGAGTGGTAAAGAGTCGGACACGATTGAGTAAGTATGCACAATGCACTACAGTCTTTCTGAACTGCTTAGCACACATCAGAACAAAGGACTAGACTTACTTTTTTGTGATTTGGTTTCCAACCACTATTTGAACTTACCAATCACTGTCTGAATAGCAAACATTTGTTGGAATCCTTACAGGTATCAAGCTTTATGCAAGGTTCTAAGCATATAATCATGAGTGGCCACTGCCTTTCCCATCAAAAAGCTGTCTGTGGTACCATGGACAGAGCCACAAAATCAACTAAAAAGCAATTGAATTGGGAACTGAATTATCAAAATAATTACCAAATATGGCATGTTTTGCGAAAATTAAGGTTTAAAATCAGAAGTAAAGAATCAGAGAATGAATTTACGGTTGCCAGAAGGAAGGATTTGGGGAAGGGATAGCCAGGGAGTTTGGGATGGACAGGTATACACTGCTATATTTAAAAAGAATAACCAACAGTGACCTACTGTATAGCACAGGAATTCTGCTCAGTGTTATGTAGAAGCTTGGATGGAAGGGAGTTTGGGGGAGAGCTGATATTTGTACACGTATGGCTGAATCCTTCTGCGGTCCACCTGAAACTATCACATTGTTAATCAGTTATACTCCAATACAAAATAAAAAAGTTTTTTTAAAATGAAGGTTGAGATTCTTCTCATGGAACAGAGCATTGGATATAGCAAATAGCCACTGGTGACATTTAAATTGCAGCAGGACTGGACTGTAATATCTGAGATAGAGCTGTTTTCTAAATCAGATTACATCAATTTTGAAAGTGGTTCTTTGGCTGTCAAAAAAAAAAAAGAGTTGATTTAAAGGTTTATATGACTTTGGCCATCTTTCTATTGTTTTATTTTAAATTATGTACAAAAATTTCTTTTCTTTGGACAAGGGATAATTAATGTATAGTCATAATTTTGACAGTGTTAATCAATATTTTTAAACTTAATATTAATAATCCAGGGTCACAGTGACTTTATATAACTTACATTTAAGTTTTTTATAGTCTTTTTTATTTCAAATGAGTAACCTATCAATAAAACACTGGACTATAGGTATGCAAAGTATTTGAAAGTTAAATTTTAATAACAATGATTCTACTGACCTTATTCTTTCTAAATCTCTAGAGATCAGGAATGAAGAATGCAGTCAGTTTGCAAATTTTTATTAAATATTCTCTGTACTGTTTAGTGGTTTTCTTATTTTCAACAATAGACATATATTTTCATTAAATATGTTTTTTCATGTATTTACATATATTTTCATTTCATTAAAAAGTTTATTTAAAAATAATTCTTACAAACATTCCTCACTTGGGAGCTAAATATTTCCTCTCAGTTTCTCAAACCATAAAATCATTTCACTTGTATTTGGCAAGACAAAGGTAAAGAGTTTTGTTACAAGTAATTGTGAGGATGCATACAACTGTTTAAGTGTTTTTGAAACTTTTAAACTTGCTGTCAACACTTACATGACATCACTGAAGAATCCTGGGAATTTTTGAATCCTGTTTCTTTGCTTTCCTTACGAGATTCAGAAAAGAGAACTGATGTACATGGGACCACATACTTCCTTAGTTTATGACAATGGGAATATAACACAGAATTTTAAGACACTTTTATTGTAACACAGCTGTTTCTTTAATTAGTTATGAAATAATAACAGGTATCTTTTGAAGCAAAAGTTGTAAGTAAAAAATTCTTTATATCCCAGAAATTTAAATAGATCTGTGATAAAAAGTGATACGAAATCTCAATGTTCTAATTTAGGTTATCTAAGAAAATTTTGTTTAACATCAGTGTTTGACTTGAGTGATAAACAAAGTAGCATCTAATCTTAAGTCAACATAATACCCTAATACTATATTACAGTGTTTTCAATCCATAAGCATTTAAAATTAATTTTTATTTGAGTATAGTTTCTTTACAAAGTTATGTTAGTTTCCACTTACAGCAAAGTGAATCAGCTCTACATGCCCCTCTTTTTTGGATTTCCTCCCCATTTAGGTCACCAAAGGGCACTGAGTAGAGTTCCCTATGTGAAACAGGAGGTTCTCATGTTTTTACCTGCTTTATAACAAGCAGTGTGTAAATGTCAATCCCAATCTCCCAGTTTATCTGACCCCCTCCCACCCTGGTATCCATTCATCCATTCTCTGCATCTGTGTCTTTATTTCTGCTTTGCAAATAAGTTCATCTGTATTGATTTTCTAGATTCTACGTATTAGCACTATAATATGATATTCGTTTTTCATTTTCTGGCTTACTTCACTCTGTATGACAGTCTCTAGATCCATCTACATTTCTGCAACTATTTCATTCCTTTTTATGGTTTCTATCAGCAAAACAAGACTGGGAGCTGACTGTGGCTCAGATCATGAACTCCTTATTGCAAAATTCAGGCTTAAATTGAAGAAAGTAGGGAAAAACACTAGACCATTCAGGTATGACCCAAACCAAATCCCTTATGATTATACAGTGCAAGTGACAAATAAATTCAAGGGATTAGATCTGATAGACAGATTGCCTGAAGAACTATGGAGAGAGGTTCATGACATTGTACAGGAGGCAGTGATCAAGAGTATCCCCAAGGAAAAGAAATGTAAAAAGGCAGAATGATTGTCAGAGGAGGCCTTATAAATAGCTGTGAAAAGAAGAGAAGCTAAAGGAGAAAAGGAAAGATATACCCATTTGAATGCAGACTCCCAAAGAATAGCGAGGAGAGATAAGAAAGCCTTCCTCAGCAATCAATGTAAAGAAATAGAGGAAAACAATAGAATGCAAAAGACTAGAGATCTCTTCAAGAACATTAGAGATGCCAAGGGAACATTTCCTGCAAAGATAGGCTCAATAAAGGACGGAAATGTTATGGACCTGACAGCAGCAGAAGATATTAAGAAAAGGTGGCAAGAATACACCAAAAAAAAATAACAAAAAAGATCTTCATGACTCAGATAACCACAATGGTGTGATCACTCACCTAGAGCCAGACATCCTAGAGTCTAAAGTCAAGTGGGCCTTAGGAAGCATCACTACGAACAAAGCTAGTGGAGGTGATGGAATTCCAGCTGAGCTATTTCAAATCCTGAAAGATGATGCTGTAAAAGTGCTGGACTCAATATATGCCAGCAAATCTGGAAAACTCAGCAGTGGCCACAGGACTGGAAAAAGTCAGTTTTCATTCCAATCCCAAAGAAAGGCAACGCCAAAGAATGCTTAAACTACCACACAATTGTACCCATCTCTCATGCTAGTAAGGTAACGTTCAAAATTCTCCAAGCCAGGCTTCAATAGTACATGAGTGGTGAACTTCCAGATGTTCAAGCTGAATTTAGAAAAGGCAGACAAACCAGAGATCAAATTGCCCTGCTGGATCATTGAGAAATACATCTCCTTTTGCTTTATTGACTAGGCCAAAGCCTTTGACTGTGTTGATCACAATAAACAGTGGAAAATTCTTAAAGAGAGGGGAATGCCAAACCACCTGACCTGCCTCCTGAGAAATCTGTATGCAGGTCAAGAAGCAACAGTTAGAACTGGACATGGGACAACAGACTGGTTCCAAATTGGGAAAGGAGTACATCAAGGTTGTGTATTGTCACCCTGCTTATTTACCTTATATGCAGAGCACATCTTGCAAAATGCTGGACTGGATAAAGCACAAGTTGGAATCAAGATTGCTGGGAGAAATATCAATAACCTCAGATACACAGATGACACCACCCTTATGGCAGAAAGTGAAAAAGAATTAAAGAGCCTCTTGATGAAAGTGAAAGAGGAGAGTGAAAAAGTTGGCTTAAAACTCAACATTCAGAAAACTAAGATCATGGCATCTGGTCCCATCACTTCATGGCAAATAGATGGGGAAACAATGGAAATAGAGACAGACTTTATTTTTTTGGTCTCCAAAATCACTGCAGATGGTGACTGCAGCCATGAAGTTAAAAGACACTTTCTCCTTGGAAGAAAAGCTATGACCAACCTAGACAGCTTATTAAAAAGCAGAGGCATTACTTTACTAACAAAGGTCCATCTAATCAAAACTAGTTTTTTTAGTAATCATGTATGGATGCGAGAGCTGGACTATAAAGAAAGCTGAGCACCGAAGAACTGATGTTTTTGAACTGTGGTGTTGGAGAAGACCCTTGAGAGTCCCTTGGATGGCAAGGAGATCCAACCAGTCAATCCTAAAGGAAATCAGTCCTGACTATTCATTGGAAGTACTCATGCTGAAGCTGAAACTCCAGTACTTTGGCTAACTGATGCAAAGAACCGACTCATTGGAAAAGACCTTGATGCTGGGAAAGATTGAAGGCAGGAGGAGAAGGGGATGACGGAGGATGAGATGGTTGGATGGCATCACTGACATGATGGACATGAGTTTGAGTAGGCTCGGGTGTTGGTGATGGACAGGGAAGTCTGGTGTGCTGCAGTCCATGGGGCTACAAGGAGTGGGACACACCTGAGAGACTCAACTGAACTGAACTGCACCACATCTTTATCCATTATTCCACGATGGACATTTAAGTTTTTTTTCAGGTTTGGCTATTGTAAATAGTGCTGTGATGAACACTAGGAGTATATATGTCTTTTTGAATTATGGTATTCTCAAGGTATATGCCCAATAGTTGGATTGCTGGGTCATACGGTAGTTCTATTTTTAGTGTTTTGAGGAACCTCCATACTGTTCTCCATAGCGGCTGTATCAATTTACATTCCCACTGATAGGGTAAGAGGATTCTGTCTTCTTTACATCCTCTCCAGATTTTATTGTTTGTAGGTTTTTTGATGATGGCCATTCTGACTGGTGTGAGGTGATTGCAGTTTTGATTGGCACTTCTCTAATAATTAAGAATGTTGAGCATCTTTTCATGTGTTTATTGGCCATCTGTATGTCTTCTTTGGAGAAATGTCTATTTAGGTCTTCCACCCATTTTTTGATTGGGTTGTTGTTGTTTTGCTATTGAGCTGCATGAGCCGTTTGTATATTTTGGAGATTAATCCCTTGTCAGTTTCTCTCATTGTGAGGGTTGTCTTTCATTTAGTTTATAATTACCTTTGCTGTGCAAAAGCTCCTAAGTTTCTCTAGGTCTCCTTTGCTTATTTTGTTTTCAATTTCATTACTTCAGGAGGTGGGTCAAAATAGATCTTGCTGTGATTTCTGTCAAAGAGTGTTCTGCCTGTGTTTTCCTCTAAGTTTTATAGTATCTAGCCTTACATTTGGATCTTCAATCCATTTTGAGTTTATTTTTGTGTATGGTATTAGGGAGTATTCTAATTTCATTCTTTTACCTGTAGCTGTCTGGTTTTCCCAGCACCACGTATAGAAGAGGGTGCCTTTTCTCTATTGTATATGCTTGCCTCCTTTGTCATAGGTTATAAGTGACCATGGTTGTGTGGGTTTATCTCTGGGCTTTCTACCATATTCCACTGATCTATATTTCTGTTTTTTGCACCAGCACCTTACTGAGTTAATAATTGTAACTTTGTAGTCTAGTGTGACCCCAGGGAGCATGATTCTTCCAGCTCCATTTTTCTTTCTCAAGATATCTTTAGCTCTTCAGGGTTTTTTTGTGTTTCCAAACAAATAGCAAAACTTTTTGTTCTAATTCTGTGAAAAATGCCCTTGGTAAATTTGATAGAACTTGCATTGAATTGTTTAAAGTAACATAGTCATTTCACAAAATTGATTCTTTTAATCCAGGACATAAGTATGTTTTAAACATTCCTGTTTGCAGAGCACTGTCTTACTTTACAGAGAAAATGGTTGGGGGAGTTGGAGAGGAGTAAATGAAAGTAAACGACATCCTTCAATATAGAAGTAGGGTTGGGGGGGGGGGATGCCCCATGAACAAAATAAACTAAATTTCTTGCCAATTAAAAAAAAAAAAAACAATTTTGTTATTTGCTAAGATATAGTGAGAGACAAATAACTCCTTAACTTCTCTCTTTTCCTTGGAATGGAACATCCCAGGTTCCATTCCAAGTATAAATATTATACCTCAGTCTTAAAAGGAGTTCCAGAATCTGATCTCCTCTTACTGCCTCTCCCATTAGGTATCAATAATAAAGAATTGGACTCAATTTTTGGATGTTTGACTACTTACCCTTCCCTCTTGCCCTTCTTCCCCAGGTGGTTCTCCCTCCTTTGGCACCAGGGAAGAGGCAAACCACATGTGGGAACCCTCAGTTCAGTCTCCCTCTGACTAGCCTAAAGCAATGTCCTTTTCCTACTCTAAGCCATGTTTGGACCATCTCGGGATGCCTACTCAGTTCTCTCCACAAACCTTGTTATATAAGTCATAAACTTTTCCATGCCCACTCTTAATGTGTGTTGGTGGGGTGAAGGGGTGGGCTGATAATCATGGTTGAATCTGAAATCAGTTTTGGACAGAGGTACATCCAATGGAGTGACCACAACACTTACAACCCTTGTTTAAGCTACCACTGCCTCTTGCCTCAAGTATTGCAATAACCTATATCTTTGGCCTCCCAACCTCAGCTCTTATCCAATTTTTGTCTATTTTTCACAGGGTAACCAGGGTAATGGGATTTTCTGGTGGCTCAGATGGTAAAGAATTTGCCTCCAACACAGGAGACCCCAGTTTGATCCCTGGATTGGGAAGATTCCCTGGGGGAGGGCATGGCAACCCACTCCAGTATTCTCAGTTCAGTTCAGTCGCTCAGTCTTGTCTGACTCTTTGTGACCCCATGGACTGCAGAACATGGAGCTTCCCTGTCAACCACCAACTCCCAGAGCTTGCTCAAACTAATGCCTATCAAGTCGGTGATGCCATCCACCATCTCATCCTCTGTCATCTCCTTCTGGTCTTTCCCAGTGAGTCAGTTGTCAGTTCTTTGCATTAGGTGGCCAAAGTATTGGAGTTTCAGCTTCAGCATGAATACTTCCAATGAATATTCAGGACTGAGTTCCTTTAGGATGGACTCGTTGGATCTCCTTGCAGTCCAAGGGACTCTCAAGAGTCTTCTCCAACATCACAGTTCAAAAGCATCAATTCTTCAGTGCTCAGCTTTCTTTATAGTCCAGCTCTCACATTCATACATGACTACTGGAAAAACTGTAGTTTTGACTAGACGGACTTCTGTTGGCAAAGTAATGTCTCTGCTTTTTAATATGCTGCTAGGTTGGTCATAACTTTTGTTCCAGGAGCAAGCGGCTTTTAATTTCATGGCTGCAATCACCATCTGCAGTGATTTTGGAGACCAAAAAAATAAAGTCTGTCACTATTTCCATTGTTTCCCCATCTATTTGCCATGAAATGATGGGACTGGATGTCATGATCTTAGTTTTCTGAATGTTGAGTTTTAAGCCAACTTTTTCACTCTCCTCTTTCACTTTCATCAAGAGGCTCTTTAGTTCTTCTTCACTTTATGCCATAAGGATGGTGTCATCTGAATATCTGAGGTTATTGATATTTCTTCTGGTAATCTTGATTCCAACTTGTGCTTTATCTAGCCTGGCATTTTGCATGATGTCATCTGAATATAAGTTAAATAAGCAGGGTAACAATATACAGCCTTGATATAATCCTTTCCCAATTTGGAATCAGTCCGTTGTCCCATGTCCAGTTCTAACTGTTGCTTCTTGACCTGCATACAGATTTCTTAGGAGGCAAGTAAGGTGGTCTGGTATTCCCACCTCTTGAAGAATTTTCCACAGTTGTGATCAACATAGTCAAAGGCTTTGGCATAGTCAATAAAGCAAAAGGAGAGGTTTTTCTGGAAGTCCTTGCTTTTTTGTTGATCTAGTGGATGTTGGCAGTTTGATATCTGGTTCCTCTGACTTTTCTAAATCCAGTTTGAACATCTGGAAGTTCACACTTCACATATTGTTGAAGTCTGGCTTGGAGAATTTTGAGCGTTACTTTGCTAGTGTTTGAGATGAGTGCAAAGAATGTTCAAACCATCTCACAATTGCACTCTGGTCCCTCCGCCTTTTCTAAATCCAACTTGAACATCTGGAAGTTCCTGGTCTTATTCTGAGTATAATTTTTGCTATGCAAGAATTTCAATTGGCCTGCCACCTCTGCAGGGAATGTAAGGCTACAATCTTCAACTGAGAGCCATGAGCTGTGTTTATATTCAGTAGATGGGAAAGGAGAATGCTGGGATCATTTGGTCCTATTTTACATCAGGCACTGTGGTAATTAAATAGAATGATTATTCTACTAGTTGTTTTCTGAATGATCTATACTTTCTTTGGATTTCTGCCCTGCAATTTTCACATGGAGGGGCTTGCAGGATGCTATTTGGGAAGCTGCAGGTTGTCTCAACTGTTTTCTTTTTGTCCTATTGAGTTGACTCCATATGTCAGTCCTTTGAAAGTAGTGGGAGCCCTGTGTTTGCATCCCTTCCAAAGAGATGCAGTCTTACTGAAAGCTCAGGGGAGAAGGTATGCATTGACTCTTCCTCTAAACAAGGTGGTTTCCATAGAAAACTGCATGAAGTAAGGGTCTCACAGGAACTTCAAGTTTTTACAGTTTAATCTTCCACATATTTCTTTTTGTTAAATCATAGTTTAAGAAATAGATTTCAAGTCATTTTTAAATGCAAGACTCAAGTATGTGTGATGTGCTGACTAATAGCCCCCATGGAGATATGGTATTATTGCACTTTAAACTTGTGCAATCCTGACACCTGATGTGAAATAAAAACCTGGCTTTATATCACTCTGCATTTGTTTTTTGTTTTTTTTTTTTTCATTTATTTTTATTAGTTGGAGGCTAATTACTTCACAACATTGCAGTGGGTTTTGCCATATATTGACATGAATCAGCCATGGAGTTACATGTATTAGTGACTTTTAATTCAATTTTTCATACTTCAGCTTGGCCTTTATTTCTAA
>NC_057410.1:19544055-19550997 GCF_019320065.1 Cervus canadensis | reverse complement strand
TTGTAATCTTTTCCAAATCTTTGTCCCAGGACATAACTTTTTCTGCTAATCCATTTTGTTTTCAAGATTTTGGATCATTTTTATTATCATTATTCTAAATTCTTTTTCAGGTAGATTCCCTATCTCCTCCTCTTTTGTTTGACTTGGTGGGCATTTTTCATGTTCCTTTACCTGTTGGGTATTTCTTTGCCTTTTCATCTTGTTTAGATTGCTGTATCTGGAGTGGGCTTTCTGTATTCTGGAGGTCTGTGGTTCCTTTTTATTGTGGAGGAGTAACCCAGTGGGTGGGGTTAGACAATTGGCTTGTCAAGATTTTCCCGCGGTTAGGGAAGCTTGTGTCAGGTGTACTGGTGGCGGGAACTTGATTTCTCCTCTTTGGAGAGCAATGGACAGTGCCCAGTAAAGATTTTGAAAGAGTGGTCTAAGTGTTAAGGTGTGACCTTTGGGCAGCCGTTATGTTGACATTCGGGGCTATGTTCCTGTGTTGCTGGAGATTTTGCGTGGTATGTCTTGCTCTAAAACTTACTGGCTCTTGGGTGGTGGTTGGTTTCAGTGTAGGTATGGAGGCTTTTGGACGGTCACTTATTGCTTAAAGTTCCATGTAGTCAGGAGTTTTCTGGTGTTCTCAGGTTTTGGGCTTAAGTTTCCTGCCTCTGGATTTCAGTTTTATTCTTCCTGTAGTCTCAGGACTTCTCCAACTATACAGCACTGATAATAAAATTTCTAGGTTAATGGCGAAAAGATTCTCCCCTGTTAGGGACACCCAGAGAGGTTCACAGAGTTACATGAACAGGAGAAAAGGGAGGAGGGAGATAGAGATGAGCAGGAGGAGAAAAAGGGGGACTCAAGAGGGGAGAGACAGATCTACGCAGCTGTCTGTTCCCAGAGTGTTCTCCGTATCTCAGACACCTACAAGGATTCACAGAATTGGATTGGGAAGAGAAGGGGAAAGGAGGAAATAGAGGTGTTCTGAGGTAGAAAACAGAGAGTCAAGATTGGGAGAGAATAATCTTCGGTTTAAAGATAGGGCTTCTCTTTTTTTTTTTTTTGTAAGGTTATAGTGTAGTGAAAATGAAAATGAAGAGTAGTAGAGGAGTACTAGAGGACTTTAAAAGAAATGAGAGAAAAAGAAAAATAGAAAATAAAAGAGAAAACGGAAAGGAAAAAAAAAGAAGAAAAAAGAAAAAAAAAAAAAAAAAAAAAAAAAAAAAAAAAAAAAGAAAGAAAAAAAAAATTTTTTTTTCCCCTAATTAAAAAAAATCGTAAAAATCTATGAAAATGAAAGTTAAGGAGTAATGGGGGAGTAATAGGGAATTTTAAAGGAAAATAAAAGAGAAAAAATACAAAAGAAAAAATATAAAAAGAAAAAAAAATTTTTTTTCCTTACTTAGAAAAAAAAAAGTAAAAATATATCTAGGAATTTCTCTGGAGCTGTTGCGGTCAGTGTGGGTTCGGCTCAGTGTCAGATAGCTCCTCGTTCCAGCTCACACTTCTCGATATCTACAGGGCCCTTCCGGTGAAGTCGGTGTTTTCTACAGGGATTTTAATCTGTTGCACCAGTCCCTTCTGAAGCGGTTCCCTTTGTTTATTTGGCTTCTGTTTGCCGGTCTCTTCAGAGCCTCATTTCCGCCCTGACACAGGCGGGCGGAGGTGGACTCTTATTCAGGTAGCTAGTTCCCTTGCGCTGCTGGGAGGGGCTGGCCCTGCGGGGGCGGGCTGGCGCTGCCGGGAGGGGCTGACGCTGCTTTCTCCCTCTGCGCTGCTCAGGCTCCCGGCTGTTCTATATGGAGCGCGCCCCGCGCTGCGCTAGGTTCCAGCCCTCGGGTGTTACACAAAAGCGCGGAAGGAAAAGCTGCGCCTGCTCTCTGTGCCTTCCCCGTCAGAGCGGTCCAGGCAGCGAGGGGCTTGATGGGCGCACTATCCCCAGGTGTGGCGCACTCACTCCCTTCCGCGGACCCAGTCTCAGTTTCCGCTGGCGCCAGTCGGGTGCGCGCGCCTTCCGCCCTCTGCGTCCCCAGCCCCAGTCCCCGCCCGCGCCGGTCGGGTGCCTGCGCCCTGTGTCTCGCCGCGACCTTCCCCTCCCCCCTGCCTCCTGCCTCCGGCGGGGCTGGGCCGGTCCGCAGCCTGCGAGCTCTTCTCGGGACTTTCTCCGTCCCTTTGTTCTGCGAACCGCTGGCAGTGTGTTCCGGCCGGTTAATTTTCTCTCTCTCCTTTGGTCTCCCACAGTTCAAGTTGGCACCTCACAGAAGCTCCCTCCGATTGTCCTCAGGGCACTCAGGCCCGGACCCTAGCCCAAGCAAGGCCGCCTAAGACTCCCTTCCCGGGACGGGTCTCCGTCCTTAGCTCTTTTGTCTCCCTTTTTATCTTTTATATTTTGTCCTACCTCCTTTAGAAAACAATGGTCTGCTTTTCTGGGCGCCTGATGACCTCATCTAGCGATCAGAAGTTGTTTTGTGAAGTTTGCTCTGCATTCAGTTATTCTTTTGATGAATTTGTAGGAGAGAAAGTGGTCTCCCCGTCCTACTCCTCCGCCATCTTGGCTCCTCCCCCCTATCCTTTGTTTTTTAAAGGAATTTCCAGAAGAAGGCGAACTATCCAAATTTATGCAGCAAAGTTCATCTTTTCAGTTGACTTTTCCACCATAAATGAACAATATGAACTATGCCAGTCTTTAAAAATAGTGCATATGCATGTGAGAAATTCTACAAGAATAAGGAAAGAACCACCCAAAAGAATCAGAAGTAATAGCGCCCTTCACACTTACATGATTAGAAATTGTGTCTGTTCCCACTAAACAGACAGGAAAACCTTCCCATTCATAAGCATTGATGTACACAGGCAGGTCTTGCCTCTAAATAGTTATCAGTAATAATAATAATAATAAATAAGGGGAATAATTATCCCTATATTGAGCACTGCTTCACTGTTGCTTAATGCATTTTAAAAGTAGAATCAGAAAGGATCTAACTGCATCCCAGAACAAAGCTCAAGAAGATTTATAGGAATACAAACATATGTAGCACCCCAAAAGGTAATATTCACAATATTCACAAATGTAATATTCACATCCAGTCAAAAATTATCAAGCACTCAAAGGTGCAGAATAGTATGACCAATACTGAGGGGAAAAAATCAATTTGTCAAAACTTGACTAAGAATTTTGCTCAGATGTTAAAAACAGACATCAAAAGAATGATTGCAACTGCATTCCATATGTTCAAGAAGTTGAGCAGAGGCATGCAAATTACAAAAAAAGACCCAAGCTAAAGTTCTAAACTATAGCTTGTGAGACAAAAGATACATTGAATAGGATTACTGTAAAATTAGACATTGCAGAAGAAAAGACAAGTGAATTTGAAGACAGCAAAAAACAAAACAAAACAAAACCCCAAAATGAAACACAGAAAGGAAGAAACAGTATTTAAAGAACTGAGCCTTAGGCAGCTGTAAGACAATTTCATTCAATTTCATATACGTATAATTAGAACCCTTAAAGGAGAAGAAGGAAAAATAAAAAAATACATTTGAAAAAATAATGGCTCCCAAGTTAGCACATTTGATGAAAATGATAAACTTGCAGTCCCCAAAATTCAATGAACTCCAAAAACAAGACACAGAAAAAAATCACCTCAGGGTACACCATAAACAATTCACACAACAATAGTGATCGAGAGAGAAAAGCATAAAAACAGTCATTCCAAAAATACCCCATATATAGAAGATAAGGATGACATATCTTTATTGGCAAAACACTCAAGGAATAAGACAATAGATCAAAATCTTTAAATTATGAAAGAGAAAAAAAAAAACCTCAACTGAGAGAAGGGAATAGGGAACAAATAGCAGGATAATAGACTTGAATGTAAACATATAATTATATTAAGTATAAATGGCATAAATATCATAATTAAAAGAGAGATAAGATTGGCTGATCAGTTCAGTTTACTCACTTAGTTGTGTCTGACTGTTTGTGCCCCCATTGACGGCAGCACCCCAGGCCTCCTTGTCCATCACCAACTCCTGGAGTTTACTCAAACTCATGTCCATTGAGTTGGTGATGCCATCCAACCATCTCATCCTCTGTCATCCCCTTCTCCTCCCACCTTCATTCTTTCCCAGCAACAGGATCTTTTCAAATGAGTCAGTTGTTTCAGCCTCAGCATCAGTCCTTCCAATGAACACTCAGGACTGATTTCCTTTAGGATGGACTGGTTTGATCTCCTTGCAGTCCAAGGGACTCTCAAGAGTCTTCTCCAACACCACAGTGCAAAAGCATCAATTCTTCAGCCCTCAGCTTTCTTTATAGTCCAACTCTCACATCCATACCTTACTACTGGAAAGACCATAGCTTTGACTAGACAGACCTTTGTTGGCAAAGTAGTGTCTCTGCTTTTTAATATGCTGTCTTGGTTGGTCATAACTTTCCTTCCAAGGAGTAAGCGTCTTTTAATTTCATGGCAGCAGTCACCATCTGCAGTGATTTTGGAGCCCCCCAAAATAAATCTGTCACTGTGTCCATTGTTTCCCCATCTATTTGCCATGAAGTGATGGGACTGGATGCCATGATCTTAGTTTTCTGAATGCTGAGCTTCAAGCCAACTTTTTCACTCTCCTCTTTCACTTTCATCAAGAGGCTCTATAGTTTTTTGCCTTCTGTCATAAGGATGGTGTCATCTGCATATCTGAGGTTATTGATATTTCTCCTGGCAATCTTGATTCCAGCTTGTGCTTCATCCAGCCCAGTGTTTCTCATGATATACTCTGCATATAAGTTAAATAAGCAAGGTGACAGTATACAGCCTTGACGTACTCCTTTCCCTATTTGGAACCAGTCTGTTGTAAGATTGACTGGTAATTTTCCCTAATTGTCCTGCTGCTGCTACTGCTAAGTCGCTTCAGTCGTGTCCAACTCTGTGCGATCCCATAGACGGCAGCCCACCAGGCTCCACTGTCCCTGGGATTCTCCAGGCAAGAACACTGGAGTGGGTTGCCATTTCCTTCTCCAATGCATGAAAGTGAAAAGTGAAAGTGAAGTCGCTCAGTCATGTCCAATTCCTAGCGACCCCATGGGCTGCAGCCTACCAGGCTCTTCCTTCCATGGGATTTTCCAGGCAAGAGTACTGGAGTGGAGTGCCATTGCCTTCTCCACTAATTGTCCTAGGTTATAGAAATTTTAATACTAGTACTTACACAGCATTTGGTGATGGGGGATACTTCCTCAAACAGTCTGTTTATAGTTCTTCTTCACCGTGATGCTTATAATCTAGTTTTGTTTGCAGACAAGTAAATAGACAATTAGAACATAGCTTAATAAATCCTTGGGAAGTGGAGCTTGGTTTTTTCTGTATACTTGTATATGAATACTGGAAATAACAATGGTTTAAAAGTCATTAATTCAATGGCCACAGCTTGTACCATTTTAACTACAATAATGAAAAATTTCCTCATCTGCTACAACATAGAAAGAGTTTCTACTAAACAATTGGTCATTTTTAATTAAAAATTAAACAGCAACTATGGGGGTCTCTCGGCAAACCCATTTTCTGAGCATTTACCATTTTCCAACTTTTTCTCCCTGTTAGGTCAGTTCTCAACTGGAGCCAATTTGTTTCTCTGGGGGCACATTTGACAATGTCTAGAAATATTTGGGGTTGTCACAACAGGGTTGAGAGACTCCTGGCATTAAATGCATAGAGGGCAAGGATACTGATGAACATTCTAAAATGTACAGGGCAGCAACTCTATAACTGTCTTCTTTTAAAAAGTATGGAATTTGAAACCAAAGAGATTTGAGTCTAACTTGATATGTGATCTGGGTTGAATTACCTAATTTTTCTAAGTCTTATGGGGGAAAATGCATAAATAAATAAGGTAACCTTTCTAAAGTCCCTTGTATAGTGTTTGGTATGTCAAAGGAATTCCATAAGTGGTAGCTATAATTGTCCACGTGCAGAAATGCCTGATTTAGATGGCATAGATTAGTTTATTCATGACATATTCACCAGTAGGAAAGGAGAAAGGAAGAGAGACAAACAATGTGAGATAAGAAGAGAGATAAATAAATGTTGTGATATTCATCACAACAGTTCTAGTCTGGAATAATGAAAAAACTCTGGTGTCAGGGTTTGTAGAAATCCAGTTAGTTACTTAGATACTGTGTAACATTTATCTTTTAAAAAAGGAAAGAAATAATGCTCTTTACTTAACACTGTGCAGATTATAATGACATAAAATACATATCCCATACATCTTTCTGCTTCTTTAAAACCAGAAAAAACAATCCTGTTCCTAGGACATTGTTTCCAAAAACTTAAAGCAGATCGAAAAAAATCAAATGCTCCACTGCAAATACTACTTTGAATGACAAACATTCTGTGATGAAAATGAAATATCTATTTTGCCTGCAGTAGGCAGTCAGATAGTCAGTTAAACTGGTGCCGTTCTATTTTCTGTTATTTGTATGAAGGTAGGCATGGCACCTGGGCTTCCTAGGTGGCGCTAGTGGTAAAGAACCTGCCTGCCAATGCAGGAGATATAAGAGATGCAGGTTCAATCCCAGGGTTGGAAAGACCCCCTGGCAGAGGGCCTGACAATCCACTCCAGTATTCTTTCTTGGAGAATCCCATGGACAGAGGAACCTGGTGGGCTACAGTCCATAGGATTGCACAGAGTCATATGACTGAAGTGGTTTAGCATGCACACACAGGCATGACTCCTAAGGTAAAGATGCATTCAGAGCTGCAAGGCAATTGGAATGACTCTAAATTACAGTATACTAAAGGTAACCACCAAATAGTCGTGGGTCAAGTCCATTTTTGCTTTGTTTAGAGTAACAGTAGGATTAATTTAGAAAAACACCATGAGAAGTCTGTAATTCTGTGATGAATAAAAATGACACTTGTGAGCAAGGGGTAGATGAGAAGGGGATGGATTGTGGAAGAA